>NC_049198.1:7000632-7133142 GCF_009769625.2 Cygnus olor | reverse complement strand
CTATTTCCCAGTACCTAAACAGACAGGTTGTTGTAGTGTCACGCAAATATCTAACGAGGCAGGGAGATGGGTACCCAGGTAGTAAACTGAAGTGCATTATTTGTTTTGGTAGAACACCCTATGGAGCCTGTGCTAACACTCACCATCTGAGAGTTTCAAATACTTACCGATAAGGGATCTTTTTTCTACTCTCCTTTGAGCTGTTCAGGTTGATCACCATGTTTTCATTCTGTGTGACTGCATGTTTTTAATTTATTTTTGTTTCAGTGGGGAAAGCTAAAATGGTGAACTTAGAAAGAGCTTTCTTTTAACGTCCCAAAAGGATGAAATTTCATACTACTCCTAAATCCCTTTGGCAGCTGTCAACGCATTTTTGGTGTCAAGTTTTTGTCTTCCCAGGGTAGCTCTATATCCTCTAATTTTATCATCTTATGCCCAAAGACCAATCCTGTGAAGAGTTAACAAAATTGTGACCTAATTCTTGACCTTAAACTTTCCTGATTTCGGTGTAGAAATGATGCACCCAACAATGCAATGAAGTCATTGCTTCTTCAGAAGACTGTTTTGTTTCATACTCAGTGGAGCTCATTTAACATGTTTTTATTCATTCATTATTACTATTTGCAGGCATTAACTGTTATGAAGAATATCAATCTGGCATTCATCAAGGAATTTACAAAGGCCAAAACTCAAACCTGGACTCAAACCTTACTTTGGTATGGCAAATTCTTCCTGTCTGAATGTTCTATAGTCTAGTCTATTTTTTAGTTTCATCTGGAGAGTTGTTTTACCAAGCCCTGGAATATCTGAGAGATATGTTTGGTTCATCTATATAAGTGTATTCTCAGATCTATTAGTCTCTATAACTATTACTGAAAATATCCTCAGCTTACCACCACAGCAACTTGTTACAGTTGTTGTTGAAAAAATGTAAGATTAGATTTAACCCTGATGGGCACTTCAGGTACAAAGACAATAAAGACAACCTCTGAGTTGAGTGTGAGACAACTGATTATAGATGTGCACATACTCCTGATTTACCATACACACATATATATTTTTTTTTTTTAAAGATAAAACTGCAGTCTTTGTGAATAACAGTGTATAATTGCATAACAAAATCTATCAGATCTTGCATGCAAATTCACCCATTGCATATCCTGCACATATTGTAGATGGACACAAGAAATTGGATTGTGAGCTGTTTTTACCTCTTTTTAAAGCAGCTCCAGAACAAGTAAAGGCAATATATTCAGTATACTTCAGAACCCTTTTTATAAGCTTCAGATCATGGATAATGTACCATATACTCTCGAGATACATTTCCCTTTCAGTATTATTTCTGTGTAGCAATACCCAAGCATTACCTCAGTATTACTGCTTCTAGTTCTGAAAGATTGAAACTTTCATTCCCAGTGAGATGGAGTTATGACTGTTCATACTATGAAATCTCTTTCATAAAGTCATTCTTATAACACTGTAAAGTTCTCTTATTTTAGTGGCTATTCTGATTCATTCCAAAGGGGAGTTTATGAGCTTATCTTAGGTTGTCTATCTGGAGTCTGCATAATATTGTAAAAGCATGTTATGGTAACGTATTTGATGTGTTGTTTTTTTATTTGATTGACTGATTGTCTACTCAGTTGTAGGAATTTGTTTTGTTCTTTCTATGACCCTAAAGAAGGAGTCAAAAGGAAAAAAATAAAATGAAATTACTGTTTAGGAGAAAGAAAAAACAAGACAAAGAATCTACTCTGTTCATCAACCATACTACCTGTATTTTCTGCCAAATGATTTTTACTTCAACACTCTAATGAATATATCCTTCTCAGTTCTATCTTCTGGGAAAAATCTTTTCCATTTCCAAATCAAGAATAGCAGCAGCCAGCACTTGCATTTTCCATCACTTCTATTAATTTAACAATCTGTAGACATAACTGTCCTCCAGTTACGTGTGTTGTGGAATGGTAGAAATTCTGACTTGGTTTATTAGAATAATACCATTTATACTAGTATCATAGAAGTGAAAATGGGGATGCCCCTTAAAAAAAAAAAATCTTTCTTACACATTTTTTTTTTTTTGCTCTCCTGTTATATTTATTTATGAGGTAACCTGATTTAATTCCTATAGGAAAAGTACTTATTGAAAATAAGGTTCACTAGAGTGATAGCTTGAAGAGACAGTCACCCTGAGGTCACTTGTCAAAATCCAGCAGAGATCAGTAGCAATGAAGCCCTTTGGCAGATATAAAAACTCTTCAGTGGACTTAAATCCCTGCCAAAAGAGGTAAGTTGCTCTGGAGAAGTATCAAGGAGTCTGAACTGCTCTTCACTGAAGTAGGTTGCTGAAGCATAGATGATAGCCCTGGTTAGGTTCCATAGACAATGACCAGAAAGGAATATTTTATTTTGTAGATAAACTGAATCAACAAGGGAAGTCTACATGTAAACATTATCTTATGTATGTCTTTAAGAGAGTTAGGTACATATACTATCAATAACTATGGGTGACAATTCACAGGGAGAAAGAAAAGGAACAACACGCTGTCAAGTTTTTTGTTTGTTTGTTTTTCAGAAAACAAGGAAACAGACAAACAGTAATGCTGGAGAAACTATCACTCTGGGTACCCTACCTGTGATAACTCCCAGGAATGTAAATATTTTCCTACATTTTCTTTGGGCATATACAGGCCTCTGACATCAAGACTACACCAATTCTAATAAACTAAAGAGTTACTGGTAATATTTCTGGGTACTATAGTTAAATTGGCTATAAAACTAAATTTTAATAGTGGTCCCCAACACCCTTTTGTCCCATTTAACTTGAGATACCCAATTTCCAGGTGTGGCTTATCACAAGCCAGGGACCAGTTTGCACACAGCCACCTCCTTTTGAAGGTGAAAAGCATTTAATATTATGGACATAGCCTTTTCCATGCCAGTTGGCCTCAGTGCCAGAAAACAGTGCTGGGCACATCTAAACTGACAATTTCTTTGTTTATTTTCAGCTCCATCTGCTTATGAATCCATAAACATTTATTTTTCTGCCATTGATACCAAATCAAGGAATCGTGAAGTAATTTAGGGTGGAAGATATTGATGGACATCATCTAGTCCAACCTCTGACTCAGGGAAGAATCAGATTAAGCTGCTCTGGACCCCTGTTAGTCAAACTTTGGATGTCTTCAAGGATGGAGATCCCACAACCACTCTGGGAACCTATTCCAGTGTTTGACCACCCTTGGCACAGAAAGATTTTGCCCTTATCTAATCAGAATATCCATTGTGAAACTAGTGCCTGTTGCCTCTTAACCTTCCAGTAGGCACCTCTATGAAGGGTTTGTTGTCTGTACGCTCCAATTAGGCAACTGAAGAGGCCGTAAAATCTCCCCTTAGTGTAGTCCCCCATGAGGAGAGAGGAGGGAAAGCTGTAGAGCCAGACGGTGCACTCAGGGCCCCGACACCCACTCTGTAGAGCACCCACCCAGTCTGCACCTCCACAGTTTGGCTGCAGGGATGCAACATGGAAGCAGTGTTGGAAATCTTCTGAAGACAAGATTTATGGTATCACTGGCCTCCCTTTGTCCACAGAACTAGTCACCATACCACAGAACGTAATTGGGCTCCAATTCATCATGGTTCTGGTATCGTATACCCACATTGTAACTTTACCAGTGATGCAATTTATGCCAGGTGCCAGTCCTGGCTGGATGCTGCACCTGCCTTAGAAAGTGAACTGCTGGGGACCTAAACATCACATTGCAGAGGTGAACTCTAAACGGAGTTCTGGTGAGCCTTCTGCCTTGATTCCCCTGGAGGGAATCAGCTATGAGCACAGTAGCAGTGCTCTCAGTTTCCTACAGCAAGAATCCAAGTATTGATAAGAAGTTCATATAGCTAGCTTACCAAATTATTCAAGTAAAGGCACCTTATATTCAGAAATCAGCTGGGCAGCCCTGGCACTGCACTGTTCTTCAAATTCTTCTACTACATCAGCTGTAAGCTTGGCTTTCTTTGTTGACTGTTTTAGGTATGAAAATCATGGTGACTTTTGGCATTAGTAAAATAGGAGGATCAGAGCCATTTTGGTATCCTCAGTAAGCTTTTGCCCTGAGCAACTATTTTGCTTATGTTTTGAGTAAGTGTTATACTTCTTTCTTTAACAAATACATTTGCTTTTCTTAAATCTCTTTGAAAGTAAGTTATTTGCTGATGTTTCTGAATGTATGTATACAGAAAACAACTGAATAATGTAATGAGATAAAAGAAAGCAAACAGGGCATTTGTAAGTCTTTGCCAATACAGCAAAAGGAAAACAGAGTGTAGAGAACATAGTCTGCTGAATATGACAAGAGAAAAAGCAAGCAATTACAGTAAAGAGTTATGTATTCTGTAATGTGTGTGCATCCATATGGAGACAAACTATGTGTGGAAGTATGTGCACATACAGCAATAAACATATATAGAAATGCAAGCATATATACGAATGCACACATGATGAATTTCTAATTAAGAAGAGAAGAACATTCAAGCCTAGACTCAAAAGTTATCAGAGGCCTTGCAGAGATTCCCCCTGGAGCTTCTGAGAGCTGGGCTTAGTAGCCAGTAATTTCCAGTTTCTTAGATAATGTGTAGGACCATGGTTCTGATTAGCCCTTAAATCACGCTCTCCCTAGAAAAGTAAAGTCTTTAATTTACTTAATGGTTAAAAACAAGTCTCTGCTTTTTTTTTTTGCCTTTTTTTTTTTTTTTCCCCCCACCTTCAGCAGCTCTTGGTTAATTACAATCTGGTCTCAGTATTTATTTTTGGGTGCTGGGGATAAGCAAAGGTAGTCCTGTTGAAGGGAAATGCAGAGGGGTCTCATATTTGGGGAACTGATTTCTCTAGTGGAGAAATGATACATCATTTTAATTCCTTCATTTTAAAAGAGATGCCTGGGGTTTTTAATCTTGAGTCTCCCTTTGACATTAATGGGAGTCACGTTGCTGAAATGTGCACGTGATGCTTTGATAATTGAAAGGGACCGTGTGTGATAGAATTGTGGCCATCGGAGAGGTAAAATACCTATTCCACTAAGAGATCCTACCAGTTTTCCTTCTAACTCAGGAAATGGAGTGATTTACAGCTCATTTATTAATGTATTGTTCAGATCATCTATAAATGAGTCAGAATAGCTGCCTTCACTCCATTCACTGGATCATCATTGCAGAGGATAAACAGACTTTATCAAGTGGAAATGTCCACTTCCCTAATCCCATCTCATCACTTGTTATTCTTTTTGTGACCCATGAGTAATCCCTCTCACTCTATGCATTTTACACCATTTTGGATATGTTCAGAACATTAATCCTAGTTCCTGGTTAGTTGATTTATAGAGGTTCAGTTATTTTAATCTATTGATTTCACAAATCAAACTTTAAAGTCCCAACAGGGATTTTAGCTATTTTTTTCCCCTGAACTCTCTAGAGTCTTGAACGCTCTGAGACCTCTCTGAGTTTTTTCCTGACTCCCGGGTATTTTACAGAGACAACAGGGAAAATCTTGGCTCTACTACTGATGAGTCCATTAAAAATGCCAGGTGGAGTAAGACAGTGTAAAGATTTCTCAGAGATGATATAAAGACCATTTTAGGAAGCAGAGGTATTTATTTTTCCTTATTATGAAGTCCATATAGTCCGTGGAAGGAGTGTGCACACCCTTCTTCAAAAAAAAAAAAAAAATCTTTTTTTTTTTTTTTTTCTTAAGAAGCAGTTTAGAAAAGTGACATAAAAGTTTTTGGTAGATAATAAGGTCTTTGACCTCTTCAGAGTCCATTACTGTTTACTGTGAGAAGGAAGGACCTGAATCAAGATCTTGTGGTTTAAATATCACCTCTGTTGTCTGTTGTTTTATCAGTTTACAATGTTCTCACCCTGTCTAATATAAGGGCAGGACAATTTCTCATCAGTAACACAAAACATTGTTATATACATTTACTCTCCCTATTCATCCTCAGAAATAATCTTGTACATATTTAAGTGGGAAGAAGGAAGACAAATGAAGATAATATACCCTTTTACGATTCTTTAAAGGCAAAGCAAACAGAATGTAGTGCGGCAACATTTCTGCAGTTCAGAACATACAAAACACAACAGGGACTTCAGAAAAGTAAATGAACATACAATCAAATTTTGAGCATGTATTTTTAAAGCATAGCAAAAATATCTAAGGAAATTAATTGGGTAAAATAATCATTAAAGCACAGTTGAGGTTGCCACCACAAATCATTTAAACATCAAAAACAAAACTTTCAGTCTTTTAATGTTCATTTTCTCCTGCACCCCGTGAAGACCATTTTCTGGTTGCTGCTTTATCGTATTTGCATCAAAAGGCCATGGAAGTATCTAAATAATCCTGACAACTGGGGGAAGCTGAAATAGGGACATTTTGCATGAAAAAAAAAAAAAAAAAAAAAGTGAGGATTTTCATGTGTTTATCCCAGTTAATTATTAAGCAGCTCAACAGTCTGATGAGAGCATATAATGTTGATTTACTGTTAGGGACATTTAGGTGTTGAGAGAACTGGCTATTGTGAGAGCAAAAGCAGGAATGGGTACAATAAACTTGTCTAAAACTATACTCAGAAACACTGACTCAGAAGAGCAGTATTTCTGTTAAGTGCCATCAGTACGACAGAAGGACACATTATGAACCTGTAAATTCTCTGGATTTCACCCCAACATCTGTGTAAACTTGTAGTAACTCTGAAAGGTGTCTGAAACTTTGGGCATACCCACCTCCAGTGATTTCTGCATGTTAAGCACAGTTGCCTTCATTAACAGCAAAATACAGGCATGCAGCTTTCAGTAAGGGCAGAGAGCAAGGCATACTTGCAGGAAAAAGAGCAAAAAATAAACCAAGAAGTCTATTATTATTATTATTATTATTATTTATTGTTATTGTTGTTATTATTATTATTATTATTTCCAAGGGTTCAAGTCTTAATCTCCTGTTTCCCATCTAAGTATCCTACCCAACAAGTTACAGGATACAGGGGCCAGAGAGATCAGAGAGTGATGTAACACCTTCTTCCAGCCTGAGATTGAGCGGCTCCTCAGGTGAGAAAACAAGTCATGAATCCAGAATGAAAAAAGAATGTTTGCCATTGCTTAATGTTTGATCACACTGTGAGGAAAGGGAACCACGTTCTAAGAACTGTTCCTTGAGTATTTCTGGATGTGTAAATATGTGTAAGTAGAAAACTGTCCATGTGTGCCAGACATGCAGGACACTTCCAATGGCTGTTTGACATAAAATGTTTTTGCCTAAGGAGTAGAAACTGGGACAGAAACACTATTCCAGCATAGTACCTTAATCATCAGTCTCCACCTCCAATCTCCATCTTGCCATTATTCTTCCATGCCACAGTTCTTTCTTCCCAGGGTGATGCCCACTTTCAGAAAGAGACAGAGAGCTTCATGGGAAGCACTGTCAGTTGTATAAAATAGGAACTTCAGGAAATATTTTAACCATCAGGATATGCTATGGAAGTTGAACTCTGATCTTTTGTAATGTTTGAAACAGATAGCTCTACTCTGTTTAGTGATAGCTACGTGGGCAGAAGTGCTTAAATTCATGTGCGTAATACTAAGTGTTTCGTATTATCTTTTCTAACCAGCACTCCAATCAACATGCAATTGCTTGGGGATCCACCAGGTGACTCTCATCACTTCTATTGAGTCCATCAACTGATACAAGCATCCACTTCTCTTATTCACTATAAGGTGACTCAGGTGTTTGGAACCACCTCTTTGCAGACAGATGAACACAGAAAATATTTGTTATAGTTGAGATATCCATATTCAGACATCGGAACAGGTTATGCATGTTGGGTACAGTGGGATGGGAAGACAGAGGCATAGTCATGGTTAGACCTCAGCTATTGTGTTTCCCAGTTCTCCCTGACACTGATATTAGCAAGAACAAAGATGGTTCTGGTACCACAGTGTGAGATCATGTAATCCTTAGACTATATAACGCTTTTCTTTTATAGCTGAATTAATGCAATTTTCTTCTGATCAAGTTTTGAAGCTTGTACATTAAATATGAGGCTCTGAACACCTCCACTACTGATATTTTAGCTCAGTAAAAACAATAGCATGAAAACATCAAGCCCGTTCTCTTGAGTTTTCATGGCCTATTTCTTCGCTCGCATCAAAGTTGTATAGAAGTATTTACCTCTTAAATGTTTACCTAATACAGTATGAAGTGTTGACCTTAAATGGTCTCTACAGCTCATAGACCATAAAAAATTTATGAATGAGCAATTTTTACTCCTTCAGAGACAATGACTGTAGCAAACAATGTTTTTTCCTAGTCTTATCCTAAGAATACAAGTAATATCAATTACTAACATTCACAAAATGTCAGCGGTCACTTTTAAAGCCAAAGACATCAATTCTGGTAGAATGGGGGAAAGCCTGAAGTTATTAGACAACATCTTCTTATATTTAGTGCTGGAGACAGTGAGCAAGATCTAGATTCTCCTCATAAGGAAACACAGAACCTCCCTCAGTCAGACCAGGCCATCCAGGCAGCTACCAAAATTTTGGATGGACAAAGAAGCCCTGCGGATATCAGTTCAGATTAGCAGTAAGGTACAAAGCAGAAACCTCTCCCTTGTGTTGTGCAGTAGCTCATTTCTCAGCTGCATTTATCACTGGTCATGCAAAATAAACACTAAGAGAAATCCATCTATGGGCTAAAAGTCTGTGCTACATTACACTCACCAGCAATTTTTTCCCCCTTTCTTACCCTCACAAGAAGTTAACTTCATTACAGGGCCAAACTGTTCTAAGCAACATTTCAAATCTAACACCATTTTCCCTGCTGTCTTGATTTCTCCTGCACTGTAGCTAACACCCATTTTTTCCCAAATTCTTATGCCAAGTCTTCCTTACAAACCCTGCATTGCTGAATGCTTCAACAACCACATACCTACAATGCATTTTACGACAAAAGGGTAGAAATCTCTTCACTCTTCACACCAAGAGGTTACGTACTTGAGGTCTGCCTTTTTCTGTCATTCCAAGATCTAGACAAGAATACCAGCCATCCTACAACCTGCAGAGATACTCTGGAACAGGGACAGCTTTGAGGAACTGCAGCTCATGGGTGATCCATGCCAGGGCAGGAACACCCCTGAGGGACTGCAGCCATGGACCATGATTCTATTCTTTTAAGAAATGCATTTTTTTTCTAAGATACCTAATTTTAAAACTTTTCCTCTTTGTCTCTTTTTGGTTTTCAAGTATCTTTTCAGAAAAAAAAAAAAAAAAAAAAAAAAAAAAAAAAACTATTTCTAATGAGCAGCAAACACATACATATATGTGTGTGTACATATATTTATCCTTTTTTTTTTTTTTTTTAAATTATACTTTATCCATACAATGTGATTGTTGCTTTGCTTGAGGTTTTTGATAAGAATCTATTACCAAGATAAAAACTACTCTGCACTTGAAAAACATTTTTTCCCCTCTTTCACGACTGGTCCTTTGATCTCCTCTTCCTCTCATGTTTCTTCTGTTTTGTTTTGTTTTGTTTTTCTTTACCCTTTCAACCTGAGCCATGAGTGATGAATACCGATGTGACAGAGTTTGGTCAAACTCTCTATTCCTATTAAAAAATCAAGAACACTGGCATACAAACCTGTCCAAGTTTTTTATGATTTGTAGGTCAGGAAATCTGTCTAAGATATTTAATTATTTTGTGAGGAAAAAGCTATGCTTTGTGGTCACTGTGTTGCAGGTTAAATAATGTCTGCAATGCTCATAGTTTTAGTACAAGTCACTGTGATACTTTATGCAAGCAACTTTTTCTGATATTGTTGAACTGTATCAATTGTTTTAACAAAAGTATTAACAAATCATTTTTTTGGGACAATGTCTCAAAATAAGAAAATTAAACAATCTTGCAAAACAGCCTTGTTTATGAAAATAGACTAAATTTGAGAGGTCCTTTTAAACCATATTCAGACTAAAATTCCATGTTCTTGCTGAAGCAACTCTAAAGTTCACCCAGGTATTAATAGGACATGAAGGCTACAGTGCCTGAACTGACAGGATATGACTGCAGCACATTGTTCTATTGTGTATTATTTAAATTGGGAGACTGCTTGCCTGTAAAAAAAAGCTGCTGATTACAAAAGAAACAACACGGCAAATGCTTCAGGACATTAAAATCAGGTAAAAAAGATATCATACTGAGTTTCTCACTTCCAGATTATAATAAAATTGGGTAAACTATTCACCATGACTAATTTATTCAAAAGTTGCCCCTTCTTGGGCTCATGAATTTATATTCAAACAGTTTTGGATTTCTACAGATTTGTTACTCAATGTCACAACTACAAGAATAGCTGTATTTTTAATCCTTTCTTTGGACTTTCTCTTTTTATGTTCTTCACGTCTTATATTGTGGATGTGGCTTTCAGAGGATATGAGTTACATGGAGATATTGCCATGGGGTAATGTCAATGGATCTTTATAGTATTTCTCTTTGATAGCTGTCCTTGAGCATGCTCATACTCTGCAGTATATGCAAAATGTAGGTAACATTATCAGACTGTATACTAAATTACCACATAGTAATTTGTTTAGGAAGACACAGTTTGAGAACAGAATCAACCAGTTCTCACTTTCAGATTAGATTTTGGTTATAAAATTTTGCTTATCTTCTGTAATTTACTGATTTATCTTAATGAACCAAGGCCTATGCAACTGTCCTCCTTAAGAACTTGCAGCACAGAATGGACTAAAATATCGTAAGCTAGCACATTATATTCCTTTAAAAGCAGGATAAAAGTCTAATATGGAAACTACTGAAGTATTTAACACTGTGCATGCATTAATGTTGTATTTAGTTTATGTTTCAAAGACAGGGCCCCAAAGCAATTCCAGTTCAGAGAGTGGGTGGCTTGGTTTATGCAAGGTCCAACACATTGAACAAAATATAATGGTTGTCATTATTTGTCATATTCTCAGGTTGCCCATGATAGTAATGTGACTGACTGCATGACCACCAGACCAAGTTACTTGAAGCTGATGTACTCTAATCCCAGAGAAAACTTGCTTCAGTTTTCCCTATTATCCATGTACCCTCAAAAAAAAAAAAAATCCTTAAAATGGCTTCCCTGATCTTACATGCTTACAGACTGGTGTTGAGGTCTGTATTCCTCTCCCCCACAACTATTTTCAGCTTGACAGGAACATCATTATATGTTAGAAAATTTCCTGGATAAAACAGGGCAAGGGCTCATATAGGGCATCTATGTGAAAGACCTCTCTATGGTATGAAGAATGTACCAAGATGTGTGTCAGAGATTCATTCTTCACTCTCCTGGGTGTCTTTCCTGACAGTCTAGATATTGAATTAATTCACTCTTTGCATATAAACAAACAAAACACCAAAATAAGCAGGTCATAGCATAATATTTCTAAATTATTAGAAGAAACTGTAAATCCATCATACTCAGAATTACTGGATGAGTAGTTTATGTAAATTTGTTGCAGCCCATGGAGGAGTCATATATTATTACCAAATGTTATTGTCTAAATATTCCCTTTATTAGTAAATTAATATCATCACTAATTGTCCACTTAGACCATTTATTATTGTTCTCGCTTTTCAGATTACAAATGGAGAAAATGATCAAGTATCCTCTGACACCATGGCTGGGTTTCTATTAACATTGACTACCTAATTGCTGGGATATCCCTGGAATCAAAACCTCTAGCTAAATGGAAAGCAAAGAACATGGTAAAAAAAATCATGAAGGCATTAAAATGATTCAGTCATGACTAACATCATTCTCAAACTCATCTGGAATCTCTGCCTGAAAGGCACAGCTACTTCACAGCTAGGACAAACTACCTGTATGTAATTGAGAATTAATTGCAGATATCTATAGAGTATGGATACATTTTGACATGAATATTTTATCTTTTTCCTAGAAAACACTTACAGACCATTTTTTGTAAACATACAAAAGGACTTATATATACTATCCAAACAAGTATGTATTGCATACCCAAATGAACACTTATAAGGAGCCTTTCTATTTCTAGTTTTCTCAGCTAGTACATATTCAGCCCGTATTCTGATACTGGAATAAAGGCATAAGCATATGACGGGTGGTTGGCAGATCTGTAAAAAGTTCTGCTCATTGCAAATAAAAAAATCATACTTTTGACAGCAGCCACACAAGAAGCGCTACAGACGCCTTGCTATAGATAGTTGATGGTGGAAAAGAGAGGGAGTGACAGTGAAGGAGAAATAAAGAGAGCAGAATTTAATTATTTTTTCACTCAAAGAAATTCTGTATCCAGACTGAGAAAAAAAGTAATACTGACTGTAGTTGAAGGAAAGCTTAATTGTTGGTATTGCTGCTCTCGATTCTCAATAGATAAATGAGGAACTGGTTTTCAAGATTTTCTGCACTGAGTGCTACCTTTCATTGCCCCTAAACAAATGCTTAAAAAAAGATGGAGGTGTTCTTTCTGAAAAGAATGATGAAGTTCTCCTCTATCTACACTTGCATATTGCCTGCTCTTGCTTTTATAGATAGGTGATAAAAATTGACAGAGAGAATTTTATGTTTGAAAAGTTTTTTTTTTTTTTTTTTCTCTAAATATGTATTTTATACTCTGTTGCCAAAGGGATTGCCAACTAAAAAGAATTAGTTAATAATTAATTAAAATTAATAAGTTACTTAAAATGTCTTATGTACTATTTTATATATTTAAAACAAAACAAAACAACAACAACAACAACAACAAAGGTACATTTCTCTTGAAGAAATAACTCATGATTTTACTGACTAATCCTTAGCTTTTTTTTGTAGTTATATGATAGCAAAAATCATAAAACTCACAGGATAAGTAATGTGGAAAAGAGGGGCAGGGCAGGGCAGGGCAGGGCAGGGCAGGGCAGGGCAGGGCAGGGCAGGGCAGGGCAGGGCAGGGCAGGGAAGGGAAGGGAAGGGAAGGGAAGGGAAGGGAAGGGAAGGGAAGGGAAGGGAAGGGAAGGGAAGGGAAGGGAAGGGAAGGGAAGGGAAGGGAAGGGAAGGGAAGGGAAGGGAAGGGAAGGGGGAGGGGGGGAGGGGGGAAGGGGGGAAAGGGAGAGGGGAGGAGGGGAGGGGAGGGGAGGGGAGCGGGAGGGAGGGGTGGGGTAGGGAGGGGTGGGGAGGGCAGGGCAGGCGAGGGCAGGCGAGGGCAGGTGAGGGCATTAAAAAGGCAAGGCGAGGGGATTAAAAAGATTTTAATGTCAACTTGGGGTGCAGTACTGGAACCCCTGACTAAAACGTCTTTCAAAATGTGTATATGTGTTTGTCCAAGTCTAGCAAGTTATAGCACCAAACCAGTGAAAAGTCTGGGATCTGTGGTAATATCATGGAATCATAGAAGGGCTTGGGTTGGAAAGTACCTTAAAAAATCATCTAGTTCCAATCTCCCTGACAAAGACAGGGACGCCACTCGCTATATCAGGTTGCTCAGGGCC
This sequence comes from Cygnus olor, assembly GCF_009769625.2. NCBI lineage: Eukaryota > Metazoa > Chordata > Aves > Anseriformes > Anatidae > Cygnus > Cygnus olor. The sequence continues at coordinate 7,119,605 of NC_049198.1, read as the reverse complement.
TCATCCAATTGCGCCACAAAACTTGGTGTCATATGCAAACTTGCTGAGAGTCCACTTGATCCCACTGTCTGTGTCATTGATAAAGGTGTTAAAGAGCACGGGCCCCAAGACAGACCCCCCAAGGGACATCACTTGTTACAGGCCTCCACCTGGACATAGAGTCATTGACCATAACTCTTTGAGTGCAGCCTTCAAGGCAATTCTTTATCCACCAAATAGTCCACCCTTCAAATCCATCTCTCTCCAATTTAGAGACCAGGATGTCATGTGGGACTGTGTCAAAGGCCTTACAGAAATCCAGGTAGATGACATCAGTCAGTCTTCCCTTGTCAATTGATGGAGTCACTCCATCATAAAAGGCCACCAGATTTGTCTTTGGTGAAGCCATCATGGCTGTCTTGAATCAATCACCTCCTTGACATTGCTTCCAGGAGAATCTGTTCCATGATCTTGCCAGGCACAAAGGTGAAGCTCACTGGTCTGTACTTCTCTGTGGCCTCTTTTCTACCTTTTTTAAAAGTGGGAGTGATGATTCCCTTTTTCCAGTCATCAGGGACTTCACTGACTGCCAGGACTTTTCAAATACGATGGAGAGTATGAGCCATCACCATCAGAACATGGTTCTGATGTTAGGGGGTATAGTTAGGGTGTAAATTTAGTTCCTGTGAATGTACTCTTACTTAGACCATTTTTTTTTTTTTTTTTTTTTTTTTTTCCAGTGTGCCATCTCTTTGGAACAAACCCGTATTTGCACTGCCCTAAGTCAGGGTGAGTCAGTTCACTTGCTGTTTTTTGAGGGAGGTGATCATTTATGGTGCTTTCTGGATTTCACAGCTCAAGGAACCTGACACTTGCAGGGGGTGACTTTGTTCCTTTCAAGAAACTATCAGTTCTTACCCACTCACAAGGTATGTCACGTGTCACTACAGTTGCTATGCTGTCCCTCAGAACCCTTAGTTCTTTCTGTTGTTTTGAGATATCAGAGTCTATCACAAATTCTTTGGAAAAAAAAAAAAAAAAAAAAAAAAGAAAAAAAAAAAAGAGAAAGCTGTCCATTGTCACCAAAACTGTTGAATAGTCAGCCCTTATTACATGGCTTGTTGTGAAAAACCCACAAGAGTTTCGGTGACTCAGAAAGAAAGTTCAGGTAGTGGAGAGATCCTTCGCCGTGTGCTTAATTATACTATGTACCCAGGAAAACTAACCATTGGTTTTGAGTTTATACTATTGAATTAGAAACATTTTTTTTCTTTTTCTTTACCAGGGGGCTGTGGCGGGTGACCTTAGTTTTCTGATAGGATTTATAAATGCACTAGTGCAAACACAGCCACCTGTAGCCAAGACGTTCAGGCAAGGCAGGTGGGTGTGAATCAACGTCATGCAGAGAGCCAGCAAGAGACAACAATTTAAAATATCTTTGTGCGTGTCTCATTCTGGCCTGCAGTAAATCCCAAACTAATTAATTCACAGTCTATTGAGTTTTCTGCTAAAAAACATGAGGTGGGCACCAGTGCTCAGCAAACATAGGAGGCAGTCCTACAGTTGAAATAAAAAGCCTGTTTAGCACTGTCATAGTCAAGCCCAGGATGTGTTCCCAGAAACAAAAGCAATTAGGATTCAAAGTCAGGAGGAACCCCAAAAATCTGTGATTTCTATAACTCACAAATGTACTAGCAGGCTGAAGAGGAAGATGGGATATATGATTCATGATGGAAACAATACAAAAGGACTGAAAAGTTGACTACAGCACATTTTTTGTGGAAAACGTGTTTTCAAACTTGGAATACATATAGCACTGGGACACCTTACTGGCAATTGTGCGATTTGTAAAGCAGATTCAATTAGAACAGTAGCTTCCTGTGCAGACAGCTGGGAGCTTGCTGATGGGGAGAAAGCTAAACCTAGAAGAAATGAAAGGGAGAGAAGGAAGCATCAGCTTTAAGACATCATTTTTATGCTGGAGTGAGAGTTTGAGAGGTAGTGTATATTCCATTACTGGAGCTAGACTAGGTATGTTGAAGTACAAGATTGAAGAAATTATTTTAATTTATTGAAGAAAATATTTTAATTCGGCACTCTGAAGATAGAAAAAAAATGAATAATGGAAGAGTACAAGGATCAAGCTTGAGGCATATGGAGATGGCCTGAAATCATGTAGGTCCTTAGTATAACAGAATTAAGAGAAGTAGATGCTTCCCCCATCATAGCACTCTTGGAATTAACAGTCTTGGGACATATACCCATCTGAAAATAAATAAATAAATAAAAGAATGCCTTTACAACACATAGTTTTGATATTTGTTTTCATTTCTAATTGTAAGTTTGAACTGATGATTATTTAATTAGGTACATTAACTTTTTAAATTATTATTTCAAAATTCAATAATATTTGACTATATTTTATCTGAAAAGATGAACTCATACTGTGAAAATAATCATGATAGAATGAAAGAAAAAAAACATTTGAATGATTTATGTTATCTGGGAACAAGTACCATCCAGTGGATGTAAACTTAATTACAATATATTTTGTTAATGGTGTAGCCTAATTGAGATTCAAAGATACAATACTTTTTGAATGTCTCCTTCCTTTAACAAAGTGTTTGTAGTCTGCTCTATTTGAAGCACCTTTAAATGATTAGGTTTATGTATAAGTAATGATTTTTCTGAATATTTAATCAAGACTTGGAGAAAAGGACTGGCAGGAAATCACAAAAATTAGCAATGGAAATGACCATGCCTCTGGCAAGCAGGTGATTCTGAAGTTCGTACTTAATGTGTTTGCCCAAAGCCACGTGGAAACTCTGGCACTGCATAACAAGCTGAAAATTGATTTCCACAGTCATCAAAATCACTTTCACAGTAAAGAACTTGGGGTATTCCAACATGTTAATTTACAACAATGCTAACTAAGGCAGAGAAATGGAAGAATAATTAAACTGTGTTTTACATAGTATTTATATCAATAAAACAAAGCGAAACACACACACACAAATACACAACCAATCAAACCCCACAAGATAATAAATTGTTAGAAATAAAGTAGGCTACAAAATGTAACCAGAACGATTTTCCTATGGACTTGGGAATCTTTAAGACTCTGGATTCAGTCTTCACGCTTTTTTCCCTCTGCAAGCACCAAATACACTAAAGATGAATCTCCCAAATGATGTGTGTTAATTTGAGAGTGGATAAAAGTCTGATACATATCACTAACCTATGCTGTGGTTAGGACCAACTTGTCTATGGAACCTTTACTTTTACCTCTTTTGCTTTTTATCTTAATTCTGCATGATGTTTTTGAAAAGCAGCTCTCCAGTTTGATAGGTGACTTTGTGGGCCTTAGTTTGGGTCTGAATCTACCCCAGTGTTTTGATCACAGAAGAAAAAGAAAAAAAGAAAAAAAAAAAAGAAAAAAAAAAAAAAAAAAGGTTGTTTTAACATGTTAAGCAGTTGGTATTATTTTTTGCCCTCAACTACTACTGGAAATATGCCTCACTTCGCCTGCAACCACAAAACAGCCAATGATCCTTGCATCGGTGTCAGGGCTGTTTCATAAATCAGCCAGCAGGAGGTGGTCCAAAAGCCAATTTCTGAGTGCTCTCCTGGGGGCTTAATGGGTTACCTTTGAATTGGAGCAAGCTCTCATGGTCCCTGGCCATTTGAACCCCATAACTGGGTCTTCCACATAAGGAGCTACCAAGCCAATGGGTCTTCTGGGTTCTTACTTAATACGCTTAGAGGTTTTGCTATTAGAATAAATGCCAGTTCTTTTTGTTACTAGATTCCCTAGGCTTTTGGAGTATGGTTTTAAGCACTCTAAGTGCCACCAGTACTCATTATCCCACCTCCCACTCCCCAGTGGAATTCTTAAGTGACAAGAAGCTGGAAAAATACAGATGGCATAATTATATATTTTGCAGTTGATTAATCACCACAAAACATTAATCACATTTGGTATAACAATACATAATCAAATTCTGTATAGTAGAAATTAAGTTTCCTTCTGATAGGAAATGGATTCCTTTAGGATATTGACATGGCTTTTCATCATCTGTTTTGCACCAATTCTACATCTGCATTTGATTTAATCAGCTTTAGGGCTCTGCAAAAATATGTCTTTAAGGTTTTTTTCATGTTTCTAAGTGCACATGTTAATAATAGCAGAAGTGCAAATAGAGATATATCTGCTGTAACAAACTACTCTTTGTATGCTACAGTTACTTGGTTTCTGCCTTCAATGAATCTTTTACTTTTCTCCTTTTAAGTTAGTTTGTTAAACGGAAGAGAAAATTCCTTTTGAAAAAAAGTTGGTAATATATTGACAGAAAAAAAAAAAAGTGTCTACACAGCACACTGAAGAATAAACTACAGATAGGTTATTATAACCATCAATATCAAATGAATGAGGAATTGTTGTTGGTCCAGTGGTCAAGGCATGACTGTCTAGCTAGTGATATCAGATATAGCTACCAACCCATTGTGCTGTTTTTGACTTCCCAGTCTCAGTGGCCTGTCACATACAGCTGCCCTGTCAAGGAATAATCTTTGGTGTTTGTTCAAAGCTGTGGTTTTATACCACTGGTCCATAGTCTGTATGCTATCCTAGGATATGCTAAAACTGGTTTCAGATCTATCTTCAGATGTAGGTGAAGGAAGCCACAGCTTTCACTTCCAAAATTGTGCTTTACTAACCATATTAAGGAATAGCCAGGGGCCAGTATATATTCCATCACTATTGCTAAATCTGGGTCACTGTGCAGTAAAACAACATAAAATGCGCAACCCAGAGGCAGAATAATCGGGCAGAATCTGGATTTAATTGTTCAGTGCTAAGGGATAGTATCCCTTGATATAACATGTAAACAGAAATAAAAAGAGACTCTAAAATCCAGGAAGATATCTCTGTGAGATTAACTCACTCTTGCTTACTTGTATTTTGGTCCAACATGACATATATGCCTTCCTGGTAAGATTAAATAGACCAGCTGCAACACATAGGCTAGGGAACTGTTTCTGTTCAGGAAAGGGATAATGAAGCTTACTTGGGATGCAGAATCTCTAGTTTGGTCTGATGGAAGCTTTCGAGGATGTTTTCTCCCATTTCTCAAGGAAATATTGTGACCACAAGGATAAACTGGAAAGGAAGCGTCATCCTCTTTCAACCAGCCTGCTTTAAGAAGATTGTTAGTCTCAAGTGGAGAGGGGTACTCTCTTCAGCTTGGATTCATACCTGCCTTTCTGTGTCTCCCATGTTACACCTGTAAGTGTCCTCCTGTCTTATCTGTTGAAGTTAAGTTCATGGAGATATGCAAGTTATCTATGCAGTCACTGGCACTTAGTTTCTCTGAACCACACTTGGATGGTGTGTGCTTTCTCTCTTAACTGTGTGGGATATGTCTGCACCACTGTGACGTACTCAAGACCATCGGCTAGAAAACCATACCAAGATGATATTAATGCCCTAGTTCAAACAAGAAATCACTGACTTCTGCAGGAGTTTTCTCAAGGAAAGTGCACATCATCTCTGGAAAAAATGGCATCAAGATTATTATTACTATATATATATATTATTATTTTTGAGTTAAAAACCAGCTTACATTGAATAGAACCTTAAATCATGAATTGCACAATTTATTTAATGAAGGACACTGCACAGCAGATTGATACGGAAATAAAAGTGCAAGAGAAAATCGGTAAGAACCTGTGTCTCTAATTTAATGTATTCAACTCCTGCATGTACTACAAATATATTTATATTTATCATATGTTTGTATGAGGGACAGCAAGAGAGCAAAGCAGCGTATTTGCACATGTAGTAATATTATTTGCTGCTGTATGAACACTGCTTGTAAATTAACCATGTAACCTACAAGGAGATATTAAAAAAAAAAAAAAAAAAAAAAAAGGAAAAAAAAACTACTTTAAATTAAATGAGATCAACTAGGTTTTGAAACAAAGAACTGAGACATGTTTTCTGAATACATAATTTGTCAGCTGGTGTTCAAAATTGGAATGTTACTGGCTTCTATGAAGCACTTTTAGAGCTATGAAGAGTGGTGCTGTAAAAATAAAGTGACTGATATTCTGCCAATAGAAACCTCAAAAGGAGGTTGAAAAACACAGCAAGAGTTGCTTCTGAAGCTGGAGATAGGGAAGCATTATGTTTTATTTTGCCCTCTGATATAAGCCCCAAAGCATTGTTTCACTAAAATGGGTCTGCTACCTGAACTGAGTCCAACTCAGTCTCTCAGCACAAGCGCAGTGATGAAAAACCCATTCAGCGTGTCACTGTAAAATTTCCTTGTTTATTGCTGGAGTGAGCAGAGCGCAGGGTCTTCACATCCACAGGTTTTGACTTCTATTTTATTGCTTACTGAGGAGATGTAGAACCAGCTGTGCACTGCTTATTCATTCCAGGGAACCGCTACTTGTTCAGCATCCCCACTGACAGCAAGAGGACTGCTTCAGCTGTAACTGTTCACAGTTACAGGGAACTGTGTCTGAATCCTTAAGGACACACAAGGGTGCTGCTGTGATCAATGGAAGATGGGAAAATGGCTTACTTAATATGGAAATGCTTTTGTTTTGACTGTTCATGCAAAATCCCCTTGTCACTCCAGCATGCTTTTGAGCCTTTGAATGCAAGAACTTTATTCCCTAGTCTTGTTTTCCAATGAGTAAAGAGAATTTCAGGATCACGATTCTAATCCTGGACATACCCCTTTGTCCCCAGGAAGCCTATGCCAAACAGAAGCTAAAGGTCTGACCAGGGCTTATACTGGCAAGCAATCATGATGCTTCTTATACAGAAGCTTTTGGGGAATATATACAGAATCTCACAGTACCTTGAAAATGACAGCCTGGAAAGTGCACATATTTTCTCACTATCTTTGAAGTTAATCAATGTAGTTTAGTGCAAGTCCTTTAGCGTGTAATGTTGATCCTTGTTAAGGTGAATTTTCCTTTCTAATACACTTCACGCAAAGTAAATTTGACATTAACACTGTTGGATAATCTTAGCCCCCTCAGTCTGAATATTTAAAGAAGGATGTAAAATATCTTCCTGAGGTGAATCTTGTAATGTTGGTAAGTTAAAAAAAAAAAAAAAAAAAAAAAAAAAAAAGGCAACAGGTATTTCATTTCTGTTCTTACTGTCCAACATTTATAAGGAAAGAGATGGAATTTATTTCTTGGACATATACTTGACACACATGTTGGAAACATGATTTTCTGCTCTCTGTGCTCAACAAATAATGGAGTGTTTTTGCATAATCTCCAATAGATTTTCATTTCTAATAGCTTTGGATTTTGTAAACTTTACCTTAAATTTCTAAAGGTCTATGAGAAGCGTGTAAGTAACTGGATGAATAAAAGTGTGTATGTGTCTGAGACAAAATCAGCAAGATGAGAAGTGGACACAGCATAATGAGAAGAACATTGTTATAGGAAAGCATAAGTGTATATTTTAACTGCAGCTGGGTTTATATAGCAGATTTACCTGAACTAGTGCAACTCCAGTGCAGATAACAATACATTCTCAGCCTTTACTGGATTATGCCAAACTGCATGCCACTACAGATAAAATTGCTGTGGTAGCCAAAACTATGTAGATTAAAGTTAGCTTATGTGTGATAGCTTGTTCTGAGGTCAGACCTGTGATAAGAATACAAGTTGTGTACATTGCTTAAAAGAGGTAAGTTACAACTAACAGAAATCATGAGTTCAGCAAGATGATGGGAACATTCATTCTCTCAGGAAAAGAAAAGCTGATAGGCCTAACATCTTCACCAAGCAAGTAGAATATTTTGAACCAACAGTAGAGACTTATTTACTTCAACTATTTAATTCATTTTAGAATTGTTTAGAGAAATCTCAGCTATTGCAACAAATAACAATTGTGGCACTCTGAAAGTCAGAGGAGAATAATTCAAAGCTGAAATACTCCAGGACTATCTCTTCAGTATGCCAGCTTTATAAATAATATACATACCTCATCCTTAAGTACTTGGCATCATTATTTGAACACCAGCTTATTCCAGAGGAAGATGGATTGTATTTGAGAAAGTCATATACTGGTCAATATCATTCAAGACATGAAAGAGGATTCTGAAAAGGCAATTGTAGCTCTGCCAACAGCATATGACAGTCTAAAACACCAAAAGTACCCTGCCAAAAAATATTCCATAATAAAAAGATCGTCCCTTGATATGGCTGGAGCAATCCCTATTTGATGCTGATAATACCTAGAATTGTAAAAAGCATGTGTTTCATTCTAGAGGAACAATGATTTACTGAAAAAGAGTACAGTGGCACCATAACCATTCAAAATTTATTTGAATGAACAACCTATCCAAAAGCTTCAGTAACCTTCCAATATATGTACTTTGCTCTCAGATAAATATATATATATATACACACATATATATAACACATGACCACATATATCAGACTCAGAATTCTAGGGAAGTATTTATTTTAACCAGCTTTATCCACACAGAAGCTGATCATGGAGTCCAGGAAATTATCTTAGGATAAAATGAATTGCTCTCTGAAGTTGTCCATTTCTTTCTCCATTGACTATAGAAGGATCATGAATGGCTAATGTAGACTGGACAACTAATTTTTAAAAGGCTGAAGCTAGATGAAATGAAGTGTGTTATAGGAACGCATTCAGAAGGAATTTAGGATGCACAGGACAAGCTGAGGATACTAAACATTCAATAAATGCATTTTCAGTGGGCATCGGGAAGTCAAAATAATGAGAAAGCCTTTTGCCACAATAGGACTGTTTAAAAGCTGTTGTATACTATACAGCTGGAAATGTGGCACTTAAACCTCAACACGTAATAAGTGATGTGAAATAAATGTTCATGTTTATAAACACATATCTGCAGATCTGAGAATAAATTGGCTAACCTAGAGACACCAGAATCCCCTCTAAACAAATACGGGTAGGGCAAAAAGTAATATAGTCAAATTTAAATATTTTAATGTAACTGATTTAAATGGGAGGATGGAAAAGCAGATCTGAAATACTTATCATTTTTTTTACTGCTGGAATAACTGTATAATGCTGTGGGACCACCCAGATTTACAGATCAAGCTGTAACATGAACCTTATTTGGAGGAAATATGTGATGATAATAGGAGGATGTCAGTAAGAAGGCTGCAGTGTACTTATACCCTTAAGAGTCCACTCCTATGATATCTGTGATATAATAATATCTCACATTTCCCTCAGTTGTTTCACAAACTAAACTTCCCCAGACATTCATGAGCTATACCTGATCAAGGACCAAGCCAAGGCAGAATCAGCAACTCAAGAATAAGTAATTTTAGGAAAGTACATTGATTAGCTATCTCTATTCTTGTTTAAACATATTCCTGCTACATTGTTGACTGAGAGGATTTGCATATGAAAGCAGACTATGCTCCAGTGTTGAAGAAATGGTGCTCACTGTGTATTTATGGAAAATAAGCTGTTAAAGAGTGACAACCAGTTGTGAAACGTAAAGGGTGGGAAGAAAAGAGAGGGAGAAAGAAAGAGAGATAGAAATCTAGCAGTTTTTGACAGGTGTGCATAAATCTGCCTGAAGGGTAGAGTCACCTGAGAAAAGAGTGTGAGAGACCATTAAGCCTTAAGAGTTTTGCAGGATTCCTTAGGAAAATGTTGAAGTTTGAAAGGCACAGACTGGCACCTCCAAATGCAGAATGAAGATCATCAGGAAAGCTCATTATGAGGTATTTGACTCAACGGACCACATTTGGAGTCATGCCTGATAGGGTCAAATACTGGTAAAGGACAAAGCCATGCTTTTTCTGGCTGCTGTGTAGTTGCTGTTCATGACGGACTGCTGCTGCAAACTTTAGCAAAGCCAGCATTACTGAGCAGTCGCATTTCAATGTCCTGCCTTAAAAGAAACTAGACTGGGCAAATCTTACCGTCGTTGTTCAGCTCCAGCTTTCTAGGCCAATCTTTATACACATGCAGCACTCTTGGGCTGAGTGATGAATGAGAGTGGCTATAGTTCATCTGTGCTGGAAGAAGAGAAACAGCTTTGCATCAGATAACTTCGTTCTCACAAAGAGAACAGAGTAAGGCATTGAAAGTAGAACGGGGTTGGGGGTTCTGTTTACCCTTCATCCCTTTATCAGTCTCTTGCAATTCTCAACTTTGAACTCAGTATTTATCCCTGCAAGGCCGCCCTAGAAGGTGAGGAACTGTTTGCTTCTGGTTTGAGTTAGTTTTGTTGTTTGTTGTCTTAAGTGGGGGAAAAGAAGAAACAAGGAATGCTGGGACTAGGTGAGGTGCCTGTTAATTGCCCACACTTCTCCCTTCCGAGTTTTCCATATGCTTATGGGGACGGTCAGAACAGTAGCATCGCAATTTCTTCCCAAGTATGCAAAGAGCTTTCCTGAGGGTACAGACAGCTTGTTTGTCCCTGCTTTTCTTGGATGATGGTCACAGAGTTCACTGCTTGTGGAAACTCAAAATAGAAGAACCCATCCCTCTCCACCACCATAGACTGTGTTTCATGTGCAATGACCACACACAGTGATCTTCATTTGAAAAATGTAGAAAGATAAAAAGAACAAGTCGATGTAGTATGAACATGTTAAGCAGCTATTTAGATCTAAGATTTGGTTTATGTTTGTGGCATTTTTTTCTTTCCCAAGAAATAAGAACTGTGGATGAACCAGATATCAGATAATTCCTATTTTCTCTCTCTCTCTCTCTCTCTTTTTTCTTTCGTTGTTGTTGTTGTTTTATCAGACAAGATCATACTAGAAAATCAATAAGGAATTTCAGAAGATTAAATGATTAGTAAATAATTTCCTCTTCAATTCACAAGGTCTTTAGATAGTTGTTACTAATAACTAAGAGAAGAGTGGTCATTTCAGCTCTTGCTCATATGCACTGACAATACCACTTGATCTGCTCAGAACTACATGCTGATGTTAATACAAACCTGTTATGTTAGTTTGCTGGGAAAAATAAAAAATAAAAAAAAAAAAAAAGAAATGAAGCTATCATTATGTATAAGAGGAATTCACCCGTGGGAGTGAAACACCAAGCATCTCCATCATTCCAGCCATCCCTTGTTGCTACCAGCATGACAGCTAACAGGACAGCATAACCTCAACATTAGCCCCTTTGTCTCCAAAACGGGCAACAGATAAATAAACAGACAAACAAAACCAAACCAAGCCAAGCTAAAAAAGATGCTAAAAGTATAAAATATAATCAGAGCCTTCCTAATGGCTTAAATGATGAGATGGAAAAAAAAATAATAATAATAATAATAAAATCCCACAATGTCTCTTTATACTTCTCTTTAGAACAAATACAATTTACCTCTGAGAAACTGAAAAGCTTAAATCCACAAAGATATAAAGAATGATCTGTCTCAGCTAATTTTAGGTGTTTATATATGCTGTGTTTATTCCCCAGCTAGTTTTGAGGTTGTCTTTATGGGAAAAAAGAATTAGGAAAAACAATCTCTTCAAGCTGAAATATTTTAGATACCTACTTGAGAATAAGGTGCATTGTGCCCTAGCAATAACTATTTCTCTCCTTGTTTTCTTAAGAGATCCAAAAACTAATCCACTAGCTCAGGAGTAAGATAATCAAATGAAATCCACCGGTAGTACTGGCGATAATGAGAGTGGGGACACCTACTGAACTCATACGGGTACCACCAGATGCCAAAGCTTCAAGGCAAGCAGGGTCTTTATACAGTGTATGGGGACAGATACATATGTAAGAACAGGATCTTCAGGAGCTAAAATCTGAGTGGTTTACTGAAAACCATCAGAGCATTCTAAAAGATTCATTTTAATGCAAATACTAACCCTCAACTGAAAAGCCTCCCTCTCTTTACACTAGATTGCAAACTATCAATCCTCTCTGGAATTCAGAGCTACAGAAGGTGATGCTTTTTTTTTTTTTTGCCTTTTTTTTTTTTTTTTCCCTGTAAAAATCAACGTGGAAAGGAAGAGCTAGTGTATTCACTCTACCTTAAACGTTCAGCAGTTGCAGCACTTCCTTTGGAGCTGAAAGATCTTTCTCTAAATACTCAAAGTGAGATTTATGAGACTGGCACGCTCATACCTCAGGAGGGAGAGAATCTCCACTGTGTGATCACGTATTCTTCAGTGCATTTCTGCCTTGGTAAGAAAAAGCAGAAAAAGGAAAAAGAGGAAGACAGTGGTGTAGAAATCAGGGAACTTCAAATGAGGAAGTATTAAGTACAAGTTCATGCTGTATAAAATACTTTATTAAGTATTACATGTTATTATAAAATATATTGATTATCTAAGTCTGATCAGTCCCAGTGGGCCTTGAACTGTCAAAAAGCTGTGGGATGGAGAATTCAGAGGTTCCTGGACTTTTATATATATATATATATATATAATAGGTCAGGCCATCGAATCATAGGATAATTCAGGCTGGGACCTGAGGAGGTTCCAACCTCCCATTCAAAACAAGGGCAGCTGAGGTCAGACTAGGAAGACAAGGTGGGCACTGGTCAAGTCCAAACAGGTTGCCCCCAAACTGTGAGACAGCCACATAAGTGGGAAATAGAAAAAATAATGGTGCTAAGGAAATAAAGCTTATTGTTACTCTCATGACTAGCTTTCAGAGCCATTTCAACATGTCTGTGAAAAATGTGGTTCAGTTCTCCCAGGAATCTTCTATGTAAGACTGATCCAACAAGCACCATCTGAAAAAGCTGAGCCAAATGGCTCATACAGGGGAGGTGGAGGGAAGACAGTTAGCCAGATTTCAGATGACTGAATACATTTGACTGAACGGCTACCTGAGATCTGCCTGAGGCTTGCAGATATGATGCAGAGAGAGAAATAGGAGGTCTATTTCTGAGTGGAATGAGAGTTGGAGGCACCTGAATAGCTCTCCTGGCTTCAGAATCCTTCTGGAATCTAGGCACAGGCTGTAATTCTAGGTACATAGGCATAGGAGTTTCTTATTATGCATATACCTGCAGGTAGAAACCAAAGCACCAATGATTTCAATCTTCATAGTATCAAAGCAAAAGCTAAACAGGGATTCTGAGGATTAAAAAGCACTTTGGGAAGTCAGTGCTGAGTCATTTGCCCATTCCTGTGAAAGAAGCCTGTCAAGGAACTGAAAACAGATCTTCCAAACCTCATTACAGGGCTTCAAAAACCACACACTTTCCTTTAAGATAATGTTATCAAATGAATAAGCAAAAAGCAAAACATTGGTGGTTGCATGAACTGAAAGTTCTAAAACCCTTTTATTCTATCTGGGTCAGTGCAAACAGCCCTAGCTGGTTTTCCTTTGTGGGAATTGAGTCTAAACTCCCTGGCCATTGCTTCAGACAGAAAAGTTTTAAATCAAAAACAAGTAAGAAAGAAAAAAAATTCAAGTTCAGCAAACTTTCACAGTGCAGAAGAGCCACTAAGCATATAGCTGTGTGTTCTCAGAGCAAATGTCGTGCTTTTTTGCTCTGGTGAACGATCCATATTTTAAACGTCCCCATATACCATTATCATGCATAAAAACCTGTCACTATTATTCATGTCTCTTTCCCAATATCCATATTTTGACATTACCCCCGAAAAGATACAGTACACTCAGGGGCTTCTTAAAAATAAATAATTGAAAGCTACTGTAAATTATATTAAGCCTTGACATGGCTGACCCTGTCTCGCCTCAGTCTATTGCTATCTCTTTAAATGTATTCCCTCCTAAGTTATATTGTAATTTGGAGGTGCTGAAGTCTTAAGTTTTTTGACTCAAATGTAACTTCCTTCCCAATGCATTATTCATTTTCACTTTGTTCTTGGTGCTGCGTGTGCAATCGCATTTTTGGCAGCCAAATGCAGGCTGAAATCAACAACTCCGTAAAGGGTGAGAATGAAATCAGAATGGACGGCTTGGCGGAAGAAATATTAAGCATGTCACAATGTTTTGTACTCTATCTTGCGAAATGGAGACAAAAACCTCAAACAACTGTGAGTTTAAAAGGAGAGAATGACATTTAAAGTCTGAAAATTATCCACTGCTGATGTCATGCTGTTGTTGCATTTAATTACTTTTCACATCACATAAGCTGATGGCTTCTGAATGTTCCTATGCCATGAGATTTTTCGATGTGGAGCATACTCTCCCATTTTTCTTTTTCTTTTCTTTTCTTTTCTTTTTTTTTTTTTTTTTTAAGGTGGAATAAGTCAGTCAATCTCTGTGGACATAGATAAGGGACATCAGGTTCATCTGACACAAAAGGAGTGTCATCATCTTTAGAAGACTGACCTTACTTTCTGGTACAAGATCCCTGCAGAAGCCTTGAAGCTCCCATGCCATTACTATGCTATTGGGGCCAAATTTCAACTGCTTTAAGCCAAACTAGTTTTGCCAGCTTATGCTGACTGACAATCGTACCTTTTTTAGTCTTTGTTTTTCATCTTTCATCATGAATAAGTAGTACTGATAACAGATTCATTCAAAACATAACAGCAAATGTGTTCATCCCCAAGTATTATGGCTTCCTTAACATGTAACTATATCTGCATATCAGACATTGTGGAATAGACAGCAAATTAGACAGAAGCCGGATTGTAACATGATGGATCAATGACAAAAACATGTCATGTTGATATACATTCATGAAGATGTCACACGACTGAGAAAAGATTACTTTTTTTTTTCTTCTTCTTTTTTTCCTTTTGAGATCACATAGCACTTCAAAGATAGGATGGCGAAGAAGTTGTGAAAATTCAAAACAATCTAGGAAAGTGAGGAGTATAGAAGGAGAAATTTACAGGAAGATACTGAATGATGTACAACTGCAGAGGTGGCATGTAATGACTCAGGAAGACTTACGTAAAACCAGTCAAAAAGAGAGATGGTAGATAGCGATAAGTGATTAGAAGGAAAGGATTAAAGATGGAAAAGAAAATAGGATCCAAAAGGCAAGACAAATCTCTCTGTTCATTGAGCCATAGAACCCCTGCTCCCCAGCAAAAAGTACTTAGGGACTTGTCATTTACCTGAATAAAGTTGTTTGTCCAGATGTTATAAACAAGCACTCCCGCATTATTAGAATTGCCTAAATCTTATTGGTGAGGCTGACAGATTATAGTGACTACCACAATATATGTGTCAGTAATGACAGCCCAGCTGGCTAATGTGGTCATTCCTTTTCTCACATCATCCTCCCTCGCTCCATAGCAGGCTTAGCTTCTGGGTATTGCAGTGCCCTCAAATTCCTGTCTGTAATTCTGAAGCATGGCACAACTTTGTCCCTCTTGAGAGGCTGCATTACTTCCACGAGTGACCAGTCTCTTCCTGCCTCTTCCCCCTACCCCTGAGCAGTCTCACTTAATCACAATATTAGTCTAGAGGACAAACAGTCCCCAGCAGAACTCAAGAGGAGGTTGTTTGGTATGGTAAATGTCCCATAACTTCACTCGTTGTCTAGGTTTTCTCCAATTCCAATTTATGATTTTCTTCTGTTTGCTTTTCCCTCCTGACTTCTCACTATCCATCTGTCCCAGCATTGCACCTTGCACACACCGCTATGCCAGCGAGGCGAGCGTTATTTGTATGGTAACACTTCCCCCTGATCTGCCATTGTGTTTCTTCCATGTTGTTCTGCAGGGCTAGAACAGCTGTCCTGAGGTAACATGCCAAGCCCCTTAACCTTGCATTATTCAAATCTCTCCCTAGGGGAGTGGGAAAGTCTGTGAGCATCCTCCACTTATGGGAATCTTCTTTTGTCCGTTAATACGGTATTATCTGTGCCCTGTTCCTCCTGCTACACAGAAAAAGCCTATTACATTAAACACGTTGCATTTTCATTGAGTCTGTTCTGAAAAGGCTGAAACGTCCACCTCGACTAGCTAAGACAAAGTGTGAAGACAAAGAAAATAGTACAAATGGGACATTTAACTAATCTCCTTTTAAAGCCCTGACACAAAAACTCCATGTGAATTATCAGGAAGAAAAGGAAAACGTATGAAATGGAATCTACATCAGTAGATTTTGAAAGCTGCGATATTATAGACCGAATTAATGTTCCATAAATATACATTGGGCATTTCCATTATAGTAATGTCATCTCTCATTGTCAGTTGAAAAGGTGTCTATATAGTAAACCACATATGACTACCGAGTTGACACTTGAGTTATATTTTCTGATAAAAAATGGTTTTGTTATATGATGGGATATTTCCAATATTTAATTTTTCTGTACTAAACATATATATAAAATAATTATTATACATGTATATTATAAACATATATATATACCTGTATATAATAATAATTTAAAAATTACAAGGGACAAGTTTGTACATTATTCATCATAATATAGCTCATCTAAAAGAGAGGTGACAAGATTTTTTTTTTATTATTACTTTATTTTATTTAATATATATATATATATGGAATTGGATTGGAATTGGCCAATATATACATATATATATTGGCTTGGAATAGTGGCCATGGAACTAATTAAAGAAGTTCTCTAACACCCAAAAGAAAAGATGAAAAAATGTGAGAACTTCTGAACTGAAGAGGCATTGAATCAGTGGTTGCCTGTGCCTGGATGAAAGTTGTGATACAATTTTTGTGAAAATTACTTTACCTTTTTTTTTTTTTTTTTCACCAAATAAAATTAGATAAAATATGAGCTTTTTTTTTTTTTTTTTTTTTTTTTTTTTTTTTTTTTTTTTCTCCCCTACCCTCCATTCAGGGACATGCAGTTTGTCTGTACACGTGGTTCAGGGGAACTTTGTCATTAGTGTACCCCCTGGGGAGGTATTAACTACAGTGTTTAAAATCTGTGCTCATTCAACAAGCAACAACATAACAGATGGGTGAGCTGGTCACAGTAGCAATGACTTTTCCTTGTATTACCACATCACAGGAAGCTTCTGAGAGAAAGCCTCAACTTCACACAGCCGTAACTTCAAGCAAAAGAGGAATAGAATTTTTCACATCCTTACATTGCCTAAGAAGCTACTCAGACTGAAATGTCACAGTTCTCCTTAGCACAAAAGTAACCATGGGGTATAATTGTCATCTTTTATGTAAGTTACAGTTCCACTCAAATTTCAGGCATGTTTAATTTGACCACAGCAAACTATCTAAACAAGCAAGCCTCAGTACTTCTACTACATCAACAACCAACTTAATAACATCAGCTTATATTTTTGGATGAATTTTCTCTAGCTTACTGAAAATGCTATTTCCTCATCTCGCTGCCGCAGGCTAGTTAACTGTAGTGGGGCCGAGTTTCAGATGTAATGAATAAAATGAAAAAAAAAAACTAGTGTCAGAGACAAGAACACTGGCAGCAGCAATTTTGTGGGAGAGTCTGTCTCATTGTAATTCCTGCCTCCTCATCTTTCTCTTTTGAAGTAAACCTGAACCAACAAATAAATAAACAAATAAGGAAGAGAGAGGAAATCAGTGAAGGAAAAGAGCTCTTAGGACACAGTATTCTCATTATATTGATCCTGTGGTGAAAATTTCATGACATTGTATAGGTTCCCAGCCTTAAGACTGTAACCAACCTACACTGTCTGGACAAGTTCCGTTCTACAGACTTGTTTATGGCCATAAAACAAATTTAGTAGTGAAGCAGGGAACAGACACAAGGATATCTGCTGATTCTAGTCACCTACTTTAGCTGTAAAAGCAGTTGTATTACTATAGCAATCCAGGTAATGTGCTATTACTAGCAAGTCAAACTAGCAAATACTAAAGTTATGCAAGAAAAAAAAAAAAAAAAAAAAAAAAAAAACACTTCTCAGACTGGTCTATCATTTTTTCTTTCTCCTTTTAGCACTGCATCTTTGTGACTCACTCTGACCTGCCTCAGACATCCTTCTGTTTCAATGTATTTACACCATTGGCACTTCTACATACAGCTATTGCTTCCTCACTTGGTCATCAGAGCTAAGCAGAATGCATTACTCATTTGATTCCTTTCTAATTAATTGAGACTTCAGCAATCTGTATAGCTATTAATACCAGCTCAGCTGATTCTATTTGAGATCTCTGCAGTAAAACAGCCAACCCTAAAATAAACTGCTGTTAAATAATTCTACCCAAGTTTCTCTCTTCTTTTTTTTTCTTTCCCCGTCTGGAAAAAAAAAAAAAAAAAAAAAAAAAAAAAAAAAAAGGAAACTCCTGATTCCAAACAACTGTAGAAATAAGAAACATCAGGGACCTTGTCAAGGTCTGCATTGAGTAGTGTACAACATTCACAGCGTGAATCAGGCATGGCCAAGATTTGAACCTATACGTGCTAAATTTATAACATTGGTCATTTAACAACAGCATTCTTGACAGATCATGAAAGCCAGTGTTTCTCAGAAAGGTCTTTCAGAAGGCTCTAATAGAGAGTTATGGAGTAACATTCCAAATGCTATAAAATTTTGGGATCTGTATACTAAAATATAAACATTTTAAGAATGGGCTGCTTAGTGACAGTTTGAGCATTTTCTCTTTCCCTAAAGGCCAGTAGATCCAATAAATGTTTTTTTCCATTGCATTTTTCAATACCATTTTTCCTCATATGTGTGAAAATACTGTATACCTAAGGATAACATCAGCCCTCTGTATGATAAAAAGTCATTGTTTCTTGGCTTTTGCTCATTAGTTCAGCTCTCCTTAACATGCATTATTTGTGCTCTCTATTCTTCTTAAATTCAAGCTGTCTTCTAGGCCAGATGCACAGAATTTTAAAATTCTTTTATATTCCAGCCCCCTACAGCAGCAAAGTATCAGATTTTACTTCTGCATCAAATACTGAATTTACTGTGATGAAAAGTTGGTATAATATTGGTCCCTAAATGCAGGTAGTAATGTTATCTTTTCATAGCTACTTATACACCTCTCTTGAGGAGATTTCTTTTAGCTTAAGTCTTGGAGACTGTGCTTTTGAGTCAATATTATGCAGTGATAATTCTTTGAAACTTTATTTCTTTATATTAGCACCACTGGACAATATCCTTCTTTGAGTGAAACACCATCATTTACCAGTAGCTTATATTCAGACTAGTCCCTGCAGCACTATTCAGAAACACATTTTCTATTTACATTTGTCTCTCCCTGCTCTCATTTCACTTCCCAGAGCTTTTCTCCCCATTCTGTAGTAGGCCTGAATTTTGATGAGGCCAAAACACAAAGCAGTCATGACTTATTTAGATACACAACTTTTAGCATACTGCTGATTCGGTTACTACATCAGTCAAGTTTCCTGACTACTCTTCCCAAAATGTAGTAGTTCCAGAGGAACTATTGCAGGAGCGCTACAATAGCCCAGGAGTTGCATTTGTTCTTGCTGTTGCTGTTGCCCAGCCCTGATTAGAAGAAATGTTCCTATTAGCTAATTGCTTTCGCAGTAGTGATAGATGGATGAAGGGTGCATGTGCTGAAAAACTGAGAGGAAAAGGGGTTAATATTGCAGATCACCTCATTCTCCTTTTATTTAGGCTTCTCTAAAGCTGTTGATTTAATGGAGTGATTTCTGACTGGGTCTCGAGCACTGACTGGAGAATTAGGCCCATGAGGTCTGGTGACCTCTGGGTGAAGGCACTGCAGGTGTGTGGCTAACAAGGTACTAATTGGTACCAGAGTGAAGATAAAAGCAGTTACAAGTAGTTGATTGAGAGGCAGCATTGTACCCCAAAGTTTTGCAAGCACTGGCCTTTGTGGTTGGGAGGAGCCAGGAACTACTCTCCTTGCTCGTTTACTGCTGGATCTTCTACTGTGACCATTTCTGTGAGAAGAGGAGTCTTAGGCTGGTACTGCTCCTCTGGGTGAGCTCTGGATTGGAGAGGGAGGTTATCCATTTAACTAATGGATGTGGACGTGGCTCACTCAGTTATGTTTGTTAAGAGCACAGATACAAAATCATTCAGAAGATACAGCTTCCTCTCTTCTGAAACCTTGAGTGAGTTGTGATGCCTCGGTTTCTCCATCCTATTTCCTCCAAAATTATTTTACATTGCCAGCTGCATTCTATCACTAATGGGCATAGCTTAGTTATGGAACTTGGTAAACCAATGTTGATGGTTGGATTTGATGATCTTGAATGTCTTCCCCAACCTAAATGATTCTTTTAAATTTCTTTCCCCTTTGCCCCTCGCTTTCTGTATGTCAAATTCCAACCTGCTAATGCAGCTTCACTGTGCTTAGGAGTTCCCCATACCTGAAGTCAGGAGATCAAAGAGAAAATAAAGGTTACGCACAAGAATCTGAGGGTGTATTTCCAAGCTGCACATACTCAGGAGTGAAAACAATGTTATCCTTGGTAAGGTGGCAGTAAAAGCAGCTGTGCCTGTGTTTTTGGTACTCCAACCGCTACAGAGCGTTGCTTTTGTAGAGTGCTTGATTTTGAAACAGTTCCTTTTGGAAGGAAGGAAGGAATGAGCATGCTCCAGGAGTATATGGGTCAGTATCTCCAATGAGAAACCTAGGTTATACATCACTATCATTTAAAGCTTGTTGAAAAATTTACCTGTGCCATTCATAAAGCAAATTCCTCATGCTTTCCAGGCAGCTGCTTATATCTCTGTTTCCTTTTACTTCAAACAAAAGGTGCAATATTGACAGCCTTGTCGTCTACAAGTGTTTACCTTTTGAGTAGCCACAATGAAAGCAGGGAGGGAAGCAAAAAGGAAAAGTTAATATATTGGTGGCAGTGTTCCTAAAATGTTTCACTTTTGTTGTTGTGGTGGTGGTTTGGTTTGGTTGTTTTTGCTTTTTATCTGTTTTGTTTTTATGAGGCATCAGTGGCACTTTAAATTGCTGCTGAGATGAATGGAAGTTAATAAGAGATGTTCCTCAAGTTTGTTTTCCAATCAGATCAGACTGGATCTTATTAATAAAAGTGACTACTCTGGGCAGAACTGTCTGTGACTAAATAATCAGTTTTGTTATTGAGAAGTGATTAAATTTCCTACGGAAAAAAATATAAATTATACCTGGTTTACTAAGATTTAAATTAAGGGGCTTTTTTTCCTCCCTAATCAATCTATTCTGAATTGCTTTTTTTATATATATTTATCTTTATTTATTTAATTTCAGGCATATTGTTTATTCCATAACATTTAGATCTGTTGATCTCTCTGTTTCAGACTATATTGCAACAAGCACTGACAGCAGTCTCCTCCATTTAAGGGGTGGGAAAGCTGTGTACAGGAAGAGAAGATGTAACCAAGAGCAAATCTGAGTGGGGAATAGAAGTGAAAGGAAAGGAAAACAAGAGATTATTTTCATGCAGTTCTAGTAGCTTCACAATTAGCAATTCACAATCATCACAATTAGCTTTAGTAGTAGATTTGCTAGAAGGTAGGACTTGGGATGCTATGTTTAGCACACTTGACTTTATAGAAAGCCTAACCTCTTCACACCTTTATTTTCAGAAAAGACAATATTCCAGCAACATAGACCATAATGTATGTTGTTTCTGATTTAGACCCTGAGTTGTCATTTAACTTTAACTGAGTTCTTAAATCTTTTTGACTTCATCACATGCTTAAGTGCTTTGCTGACTTGAGATCTTAATGAGGCCCCCTGCAATGATTCCTTGTTGGTCTCTGGTGGAAGCTCTGCCTGCAGCTTTTGAACATGAGAATATGTAGCTCCAAATTCCCACTCTGTTTTTCAGCTAATTTTTCCAACTTGAGAACATCCTTCCACAGTTCAGGCTTGATTGCTTGATTACAACACTGAGCACACTAATGGTACTCCACAAATAACGCTTCATAATTAGCACTACTGATAAGAGAGAAAGACAACATCAAAATAAAACTTAATGGGCACAGTGCAACAATGTTAATGGGTCAAATTTTCTTCTTGCCTTCACAGTGCAGCTGAAATAAGTTTATTTCTGTTACTTCAAGCTGGTAATTACTTACGTTAAACTCAAGGCATTTCCTAGTACAAAAAAAAAAAAAAAAAAAGTCACACCAACCCTACCTTAATTAAGTATAAAAAACTTCTCTGAACTTACAAACTTTGGAAACCAGGTCCCTGCCTCCCACAGCAATGAGTACTGATTATCACAGCATCCATTGTGATGTTTCTTGCTGTCACCCCGAGGGAACAGATGAGCATTGTGATGCGCTGTGAAGGTACCAAAGGAATGAAATACCCTTTAGGTGCTGGAGTTGAGGATCTCAGTGAGATCCCTTGGTGGTCCTGTTCCTAATTAATGTCCTAAGAAGTTTTCACGTGACAGGAGCTCACTGGACTCCAGGTGTTCCAGTATCACATAGAGGCAAGGTCCTTCAAGTAAGACGGTCAAAATGAATTCAAGATTTGATGATTAAAAGCAGCAGCTTGCATTTGATGCAGACATGGACTATGTACTAGAACAGGACTGCAAGACTGTAAGGAGTGGTCTTTGTGAATAAGATTATTTACACTTGGGCTTTTTCATGGGCTGGAGTCCCCACACCAGGTGTAAGCTCCTCAGAGGTGTAGGAGTTGCTATTGCAGTCTGCACGAGTGCTCGCTCCATCTTGGATCAAAGGCATCTCTCCAGCTGCAGCCCAACCTTGAGGCAGTAACAGTAAGAAGAGGTGAGAAAAAAGGAGGCAGCTATTTTCCTGATGTGCAGGTGGTCAGAAGTATTCTTATGACCCTGATGTTACTCATTCTTCCAGAGGTAGTTGCAGAGAGTTTCTAAACCTTCAAGCGAAGAGGGTTTTATTATTATTGTTTTATTTTATTTTCCCCCCAGCTTCTTATTTCATGTACTTAACCTGCCAGTATTATTTTCAGTTTCTTCTACTTATAAAAGGCCCCTAGAAAGCCCAGGAATAAAATTCTGTAAGCGAGATTGCAAACAAAATAAGTGACCAAAAAAAAAAAGAAAAAACAACAACAAAAACATAAATCAATCAAACAAAAAGCCCCTGCTTTTTTTTTTTAAGTTATGTATGGTGGCTTCAAAAACTTGAAATTCAAGATAAAAGTTGAGTTCTTTCTGTGTATTTAATCCTTGAGGCATATGGAAAGCCCCCTAACTTTGAATAGGATGCAAGACTAAAAGACTTTGTTAATATATTGATTTTGCCAGTGCATATTTATATGTGCATAGGTGTATATATAATGTGCATATTAAATATATGTAAAATACACAGTGTGCACAGAATTTATGTATATGTATGTATATATAACATCTGGACTTTGCAAGCAGGATGATGATAGGAGGAGGTTTTTTTAATTAACCTAAGGTACTGAGAGGGAACAAAGGTGTGGATTTGCCTTTCAAGCTTCTGAGCACATCAAGTGTATTTATCTTCTATTCTTTCTCCTCCAAATTGTGGCCCAGCAAGTGAGATACTTCTGTTGTTCTGTTGCAGCTGTTCTGGAGAGGATTAGGAGATCACTGCTTCCTCTCAGGCTCGTGGGCATCAAGCAAGCATTTACAGAGCTAAGTAGGAACACTGATGTAGTGGGAAATCATGTTTAACTGTCCTTTCCTTTCTGTCCTGAGGATGTGAATAATAGGTACTGGAGACTCCATGGCACATGTCTATCGAGGTCAGTAAGTGTGTATATCCATAAATGCTACCACCACAGTCCCCAGATGTATTTTGGGCGAATTATTCTTAATTGCTATGAATTTCAAGAGGTCAGGGACAAATATTAGAATGTGAATCTATAACAGAGCTGAACTGCTACTAGTGGATATGACCTTTGATCTCTGAAGACACTTGGTTCTGAGTTCTTTTTTCAGATCCTTCCCTACACGGACCAGTACCACCACTGCAGTGGGAATAAAATGGGATAATGACTCTATTCTAGGGCATTAATGGGCAGAATATGTTTGCAATATGTTTAGTTGCCATCAATAATAATGCATTCATTTGAGGGGCAATAAATTGATAGAGTGTGGCCTTATAATGCATAAAAATTGCATCAGCTCCAGAGCCATAATGGAAAATTCCTCTATGAGTAGAAGTAATTGGGAAAAGGGCTTTTCCTAAAGCCATTTTATTTTACACTTTGAATATTTAGTCCTGGACAAGATCAGTCCTGCTATCTTCCTTTTAGAATCTAACTGGGACAAAAAAAAAAAAAAAAAAAAGAGGGATGGGGGGTGGGGAAGTGTTCTGATGTAATAGTAACTTTAAAAAAATATGTGAATAAACTCATTGTTTCAGGAAAGATGATAAGATCATTTGGGCTTTCTGTAATGCCTAAATCAGGAAAAAAAAAAGAAAAAAATTATAACTCTCCTTAGCTTTATTAGTCTGAGGAAATGATTACTGCATAATATCCTGGAAAAGAACAAGCCATGCATTAAGGCAATTAGATATGTCTTTATACACCTATCCCTTCCTCTCACACCCCAGTCAAAAGGAGACATCAGAACATCCTGCTGAATTGTCACTTTGGCTGTATCTGTGTCAGTAAATTAATCATTAAACTTCTGTGCATTTAATGTGTTTTTTTGTTTGTTTGTTTGTTTTGTTTTACACTGCTGTCAGAAGTGTTCCTGGCCTGGTTTCTGTCCAGACCAACCAACGCGCTCCCAAATATTTCCTCTGCATTGCTGATCATAGCAATGATCACAATTAAAGGCACAAAAGGCAGTTTGAATGTGTCTGCCCTCTTCTTAGGGCTAAGTGTATGGATTAATAGTGTGAACGCAAGTTATTTTATGCTTTTTGGCCTCGGTGTGACTGAGCACTCCCAGGGATTTGTATAATTTATTTCTATAAACATAGCCATCAAAACCATCTGTGACAAAGTCATTTAAGAGCCCCTAAAAACTTTACCATATGATTTCCAGCTTAAGTAAATAAATATGTATGCCATGGGGGGTTGACAACCCTATTTAAAAGAAAAAGATGTGTAGAGATTTAATGCACCAAATCATGTTTAAATGACTGTACAAGATAGCATACACAAAAGTGAATTTTCTTCCTACCTAACACATATCACTTGTGACTGGAAAAACCTCTCCTATCCAGGCTCTTGAGCAGGGGGCCAGCTGGGACAACTGGCACTTCTATAAAATAAGAGCCTGATGTGTGCCACTGAAACAACATGGTGCCGGTGGGTTCAGTCTTTGAATTAAAACAGGGCCAGTGTGAGACACAGACTGACTTAAAGCATAGCTGGTATGAGGCATGGAGTTAAGTAAACCTACAAACAGGAGGAAAAAAAAAAAAAAAACTCATGTAGTGAGCTCTCCTACAGGCTGATTTAGCAATACCTAGCAGATACAATCATTACCCAGGCTTTAAAATACAAACAATAAATACTGTAAGAAAGAAAAAAAAAATAAAAGAAGAAGAATTAGAAGTATAAATAGCTGTAAGTATCCTCATTTCTTTTGGTTGTTTCCCCCTTCCACTAGCCCTACTCACGCTGTGTCGGGGCTGTGGACTGATCCAGCAAACCATCCTGACAGGGAGACACGATGTGGCACTCAGCAGTGCCTGCTGAAATAGAGATGTAGTGAGCTGGATGACAAGACCATGCCAAAAAACACCACAGCCCATGGCTCCTCATTATCCCTCTGTCTGTAGCTCTACATCCTGACCTGGGGGGGGATGCCTTAGTGTACCTCTGTACATATCCCGAGGTAAGAAATATCCAGCTGAGACAGAGGGAAATGCTGTACAATGGCAGCAGTGAGAACTGCTGTGCAAATCTAGCAGGTGAGCATCTTTGCAGTTCATTTTTTATTCCCCCCTCTCCCCACCGAGTGTCTTTTGAAGGGCATGACCATGAGAATGTAGTTTCTTCTCTTTGGGACAGACAGCAACTTAGCCTTAAAAATCTATAGGCATGATGTAAATGAGGAAGGGGGTAGTGATGGAGCAGAGGACCCTGCAGAGTGAAGAGGGGATGAGGAAAAGGTGAAATATCTTGAAGTCGTGAAACAGAAAGATGGAGAAAAGACAAATATGTGGAGACTTTGAAAAGGGTCCTGACCATCACTGCACTGGGCACTGCTGTCACTGCCACTTAGTGTCCTCCGTGGACCCATTACACCCATAGGTGACTTCAGATCAGGTTGACTAGTCATCTCTTAATAATAACATTATTTGTATGGCAGTAACCCCTGGGCACCGTTCTGCAGATTCAGGATCCTGAGGTATTGTGTGTGGTGGTTTGGTGGTTTTTTTTTTTTTTTTCTTGTTATTGTTTTTTTTTGTTTGTTTGTTTACTTTGAAATTATTTATTTTATACTGGAATATTTATTTATTTATGTCAGAACCTGTCCCAAACAGCAGGTAGGGTCTGGGTTTTTGTTTCCCTCATCAATCTTTTTAATTCTGAGGCAGAAGCAGCAGTGATCAGCAGATGCCACAATATAACTGTCATCTTCATGGGACCTGCTGCCTTCCTGTTTGCAGTTCACCAGAGCACCCCATCGTGCCCACAGTGTCTCCCTGTGCTCTCAATGGGGAAAGTGCACCCTAGGATTTAATTGCACCAAGGAAGGACCAATAAAAAATGCAATGCAGTAAGCAGCAGGGGGGCTTTTCAAACCCAGAAAGACCATGGATTCTTTTTCTCTTTCATTCTTTAACTGCTTTCTCATTTACATTTAGAAAAATGGCATACAGTAATTAGGTTCCCTGCTCTGCCAAAACTTTAAATAGTCTCCTTTAAAAATAGCCTTTAAAAAGTTCTTTTTTTTTTTTTTTTTCTTTTTCTTTAGGAGATGAACAATAGAACCAGTCTGCTTTTTTAACTTTTTTTTTTTTTTAACAATAGTCATTTGAAAATGCAGGCTGAATGCTGACAGGTTTTGACTAACAGAAAGTTGTGGAGCCTATTGTGGCACTTCTTCTCTTTTCCAATCTCCCCCTCCACCTCTCCGTTTTGCCTCTTCCTTTCACTCACCATTGACAATGTACGCATTTGTAATTGAAGAAATTCTATTCTTAACAACTTAACAGTTGTATGAGTTGTTGCACTTGTCAGTGGTATGGCTGCTGTTTCCACAAACTAAACATGTTTCACTTCTAATTTCCCATTGAAAGACATTGGAAGGTTCCTGAAATTAATGGTGTAAGGCAAGTTTACAAACTGGTAGGCTCTGATGTGAAAATTAGTGTGTCTCCTTTGCAGGGGTTAAGTACAGCAGGTTGGAATAACGGCGAGCAGCCTGCATACTCATAAAGCTCCTCCGCAAGGGAAAAAAGATGCCAATATTTCAGAGACTTGGAAACTGCAAGAGAGAAGAAAACATCAGAGTACATGTAAGGAGGGAGAGGGAGAAAACAGGCTTGTTGGCACAAAGAGGAAATTGCAGGACTTTTCAAGCAGAAAACTCTATTTTATTCTGAGAAATCAACAGCTTAGCTAAGGACCTGCTGTTGGCATCTTGCTCCAGCATAGTATGTGTTGAGCTCTGAACAATATTTGTGGGAAATTGTTGGGGGTTTTAAGCCAGAAAGTCACAGCACACAACTTTTGTTTTTTTAAAAAAACAAAACTACCAGAGGAAGAAATTCATAAAACTATGGAAGTTGAATCTTCCATCAATGTAAATCATGAGTAATTTCAGTAAAGCCAGTGGAATTATCTGCCAATGTAAAACAAGGTGATGTGAGAAGAATTTAGAATTTGTTCTATTTCTTTCAAGATGATGGGGGGGGGGGGGGGGTAAGTCCTGGTCAGTCTTTTGCTCAGGAACAGCAATATGCTTCAGATATGTAGGCAGCCAGCAAGGTTGTTATCTAGAAAGGTTCTGAAATAGTGCATCACACGAAGTGATGAAAATCTTTGACCATACCCAGATTTCTCCATTTATTTTCCTAGAAATCTCTGCTAATGTTTCCTTGAAGATAATGGTAAGAAAGAACTGGCTTCTCCTCTCTGGTATTTTTTTAATATCAAGTTCCTTGATAAAAATATTCAAATTGTGGCAGTAAAAGATATGGTTTAGTGATGGGAATTGGTAGGTCAGATTGACAGTTGGACTTGATGATCTGATGGTCTTTTGCAACCTATACAATGAAAACACAATCTATTCCATTTTATTTTGTTCTATTTCTTACACCACTATCAACCTATATTACCTGAGAGGTTTATTTTGTATTTTTCTTTTTGAAATGACGATATTTTTCCAGGTAATATTTCTTGATGTAGACTATCTCATTAACAGTAGGGCTAACTGCATATTTAAAACCGTGCTTTTTTTTTTTTTTTTTTTTTTTTTTTTTTAATTGAAATCAAGTCAGAAGAAGTTAAATGAGGTTTACCTTTTCAAGTTTTCCAAAACGACTCACATTAAAAAAGCACATTAAAAGTGCTTTTGCTCACTTGAAGATAAAGTGCATTTTTACTGTTTTGAGGCACTTGAAAGGCTTCCAGACTATGAAAATATCAGTCATTAATTTTGTTAATTATTTTATGGATGCAATATATGTTACCCAGAAGTTTATATGGTAGGAAGAAATTGATTTCACTATCCTCATTTGGGATGACCTGCCATCTCCACTGTTTTCTACAAGTTACAGAGTACACTGACATCTTAAGCTCAGATGAGCACAACTTCATACCCTACATTCGTATTTTGTGTAAAATATTTTTATCTTTGCAAAAACAACAAAATGAAAAAATACTGCTAAGATATGCCCAGTTGCTCCTCTGATGTCTCCACTTCAAAAATCCAATTTGTGAAGCTGTTTTTCTACCACTCCCAACAACTATTACAGAAGTGATCTTGGGAGGGAATAATTTTGTTTCCTTTAAAATTTTCAAAGTAAGCATAAGCAGGAGGGAATGCCTATGTTGAAATTGCACCAGGAAGCAAAGGATGAACTCATCCTCTTGGGAAAAGTACCATAAGAGGTTGTATAGCAATGAATGATCAGTACTTTGCTATGTCGACTTATCTTAAAGGGACTTTTAATGGTAACTTTTATCATTTTTCAGCTGTGTTTTCTTGTGTGCATATAGCTACTTTCACCCATCACTCATCCTCTCCGTCAATATCAATGATCATAAAAGGTAATATAGAGGTTAAAATGCTTGACATGTATTTGGTTTTGCTTTCTTTCTAGTGAACTGGGTCGTGGATGAAAAAGATAAGAGAAACAGATCAACTGAGAAATACATGTCCTGTACACCAAGAATTAATTTAATAAGCAGCCTCTCTGCTAGTGGGCGATTAAACTAAATTGCCAGTCTAAACTTTTCTATGCTGCATTTCAAATGTCAACACATTACATTGCTATTCCTCTTAATTTCTCACAAAGAAAATGCAAAATGAATTCATTATGCTGGAGTAAGTGGAAAAAATGATGAGTTTCTCCAGAAGAGTAGGCAATGGGGAGAGATTGGGCAAGGCGATTATATTGAGATATTTGAATAGCTGGCCATTAGCAAGAGGATCCCCATTACTTTGCTGATAATTATATCCTCTTCACTATGACTTCCCAGTGGAATAATACAACGTTCCCAGTGCAGGAGATAATGAAAAATACCATTCAGGTGGTATATATATGCCAGGAATAGTGTGTTGTATTTCTTCCCTTCCCCCATCACGTAGATTGTAATAGTGCACACCTACATGGTATGCTAGTGCTTGTTTGGTTCTTCAGGGCTGTGTACAGGGCAAATAAATGTATCTTGAAAATGGAGCTGGCAGTGGAATATCATTCTCCTGGTGTAATTATCTCCCGTGTTTAGTGGGCTTGGTGTATTGCTGAGTGCATTTTTGTTAGCTATTATGTAAATGACTTTCAAAGCCCACCACACTGTAATAACGAGAACTTTGGAAGGGATGGTATAGAGATGAAGTTGTTTCCTTTTTTAAAGAGAGAGTGGTGGTGGGAACTGGAGCTGTATGTTTCTTTTGATTAATCCATCGTTTTGCAGACATGTTTCTGTTGAGCAATCAAGGAAAATGAAACAAACAAACAAAAAAGGAAAGAAGGAGGGAAAATGCAGCATGAGAAGAACACCCACTCATTTACAGTAACTATATTTTCCAAGCGATACATAAAATCTCTCATGCGTTATTGCTGTCTTATCACTTCTTGGCATTTTTATTGCTGTTCTATTTTCAGTTTGGGGGAATCTTGCTGCATACTGTATATCTGTCTCAGATTCATTAATTTTCACAGAAAACTCAATTTGCATCAAAATACTTTACTGTTTGGCTGTAGCTTTACATATCTTGGGGCCTCATGGCTTGCATGAGAACTTTGACTTCAAATTATTTACAAGAGAGGCAAAAAGTTATGCCATTGAAATTAACCAACTTTGAATACCACAGAAACCAGTGAAATTATGCTGTTAGTTCCTCCCACGAAAGGGACAAAACATGTTAGTTTTGGTGTCATTGGTTTGATTTTTCATATGTTGTAGTAGTTAATAAGAACCACATATTAATGCATATGAAATTCATTAATGACCCACGGAAACCAATTTTTAGTTGTATTAGTTCCCATAAAAATCTTTTAAACATTTAAAAGTCATACAAGAACAATTTAAAAACTTTTGTTATATACATAGTAATATTCACTTGGATGTTATTAACAAATCTTTTGAAGGAAACAAGTAAAATGTTTTGGGTCTTTATTCCCTTCTTACTTATTTACTTATTATACACTCACTCTGGTATAAATCAGAATGGCTTTAGTGAAAGGAGAATAAATATGCATTTTTTTTTGTTGTTTGTTTGTTTGTTTTTAGATTTCAGAGAGGGAACTGGATCAATTTCCATGGTCCTAAACTCCATCTGTCATATAAAGAAAAATAAAGAACTTCATATAAGAAGTTCATATTTTTCATATGAAGAAGTTCACTTCCTTTTGAAGGGAACTTTCATGGTAAAAAAATAAAAATTAAAAAAAAAAAATCAGTGTATAGAAAAAATAATCTCCAGATTGTCTGGATTGTCTAGATTTCTTTTTCATCCGTCACTGCCAAATATCTTGAATATCCAGAATATATGAAAATCATGCCCACTTAAATAGAAGCTGAAATGTGGTTGTAGAAACTTATAATTTACACAATAAATATGAAGAAATGGAACAGACAGATGCAACAACATTATAGCACAGTTGCAGATAAGCAGTTGTGTGAACACCTTCATTGAGTTCATTTTACTTCTTATAATTTAGTGTCTTTTGATATCTTGACCTTCCCCTTCCTTGATCTCTGTTCTGAATCTTTTCACACCTTCTTCACACCTTGTCCTTTTGCAATTATTTTTCCCTTTTTTTTCTTTTTTTTTTTTTTTTCATTTTATCTGCAGGTTTCTCAGCTGCCTTCTTTTTGACCAAAACATTCTCTTTGTTATGGAGTGCTAATTGTAGAAGCAGTATGTGTAGACACTCTGTATTTGAACTGAGAATCCAAAGCTAAAAAGATTGCTTGCTTCCATTTTTACACCTCTGGCACCTCAATGTATGAGGTAAAAAGTGTCCACAAAGATGTAATATTTGGCTATGCTTGTGAGCCCTAATATGCCCCCTTAAATACTGAGTAACAGGCCAAAGCAAAATGTTTTCCTGTTTCCCCATTTTTACATAAAACAGGTAGTCTGTAAAATCTAAGTATTGAGCAAAGAACCTTTTATCTATTTAATAAATTTCATGGTAACTAAACAGATGTAAAAGTTTATGACTTTTGGAAAGAGTGAGCTTTCTGTCTGTAAGACACATTACAATTAATATGCATGCCTGTCTTCCAAATAGTATCAGGTTTTGGGGAGAATACACTGAAAGAAAATCTGCTTTCACGGGTTATGTATAAATTAGATGGATCGATTAGATGGGTAAAAGATTAGATAGAATATTATTTCATAATCGGTTTTATTTTTTATTTTATCAATATTTACTTAAATTCATGTTTAATGTTTAATTTCATTAGTGTTATGCCTAATGTTATTTCAATTAGTTTAGAAGTTTTTTTTTTGTGTGTGTGTGTTTTATGCAACAGCTTGAAAAGCTTGGACAAAATCATGGAAATGGAATAAATCTGTTAACGTCAACCTAATTGTGCAGTCTACTCAGTGGTCTAGAAAATCAATCAATTCAAAACACGTTTTACATATTTCAATATGAATTTCCCCTTGTCATTCAGCAGTGGTTACTCACAATAAAAATGTATGTTTTCAACAACAACAAAAAAAGATCTTTGAAGACTGGAATCTTTTTCTGCAATCTGTGTTCAAGAAAATTATTTCAGCTTGCCTTACAAATGACCTAGAGAGGCCTTCTACTGAAAAGTGATGGTTTTCATTCTCCATCTTCAGTCAAATTTTAGCATCCTTCCTGAGGGAGCCAGCTGTCACTTGGTTAAGAGTTTGGAAACCTAGGCACTAACCTACTTTTATTTGATCAAGACAATTCAGATAATGTGGACACTTCCAAATAGCTTTTAGACAGTGTGTTGCCTTCCACTTGGTCATTAAGACTAGGGTTCATCTGACTAAATGTAGACGTTAGTGAGGTTGCCACATATCTTTTTGTCTCAGCACTCCAGTCAATGAGGGAAACAAGGTCGCGATTCATCTTGTTCTTAAGAAAATGTGTAGGATGTATCAGAAAAATAAGTGTTCATGCTCCTAGACTATAATGGAGCCTACATGACTAGTTCTGAGGTAGACTTCCACCGTAGAAATCTAAAAGTGAACATGATCAGTTACATCATAAATATTTTGTTCTTTCCATAAGCTCTGAGGCATTAATATTTAGATTCCTGCAGACTAATTCCAACTTACGTTTAAATTTTAAGACTGTCCTAATGTAACTTTGGAGTCAAAAGCAAAATTGGCAACTCCAAATGGTCGTGCATCTCAACCTGTGTTAGGCATCTGAGATGCTCCATTGATTTCTTTTGTCTTGTGTCCTACAATAAGATTCATCCCATATTTTTTGGCCTAAAAGTCCTATCTAAACCTAGCACCTGTCCCTTCCCTTGTAGTGTCACACATGATGTAGCCACTGCTCTAATGCTCAAACTTGTTTTCATGTCTTCTGAAGAAGTAGTTTGTCAAATATATCTAGGGAACTATTTAGACATGTACCTTAAAATCTTATGCATTGTGCTACCCTTATATAATACATGATCAGAACTTGTTTAAATTATATATTAGATTCCCAACTCATGGCACCTGATCTTCATTTTCTTGGAAGCTTTTTCTTTGTATTCCATATATGCGCCTTCCTATCAATTCACACAATCAGTGTGTGTTAGGTATGGCATAATATATGGCAATACTTTCACTGTATAATCTGTACTTTTACTTCAGTCCCTTTACTTCAGTCAAAGGGTCAGCCAATTATGTCACTGCTGCCAAGCTCCCCAAAAGAAGCAAGAAACCTCAGCGATGTTCCTATACGACACAGTAAATCACCAACACTGTGCTTTCTACCTTAAGAGTAACAGGAATAATGTCCCAAGTGCCATCAACTTATTACGTCTTCCATGAAAACCGTGGATCTTTCATCTGAAGTTACAAAAATAGAGTTAAGGGGAGCCCTTTCAGAACAGACCAGCTACCTACATTTTGGTACTCAGGATTTGACAACATGAAGTGGAAGTTACTATATATATATATATACACACACACATATATGTACGTTTATATATGTATATAGTAACTATATATATAGTATATATACTATATATATGTGTATATATGTGTGTGTGTATATATATGTGTATATTAATGTGTATATATATGTGTATGTGTGTGTGTATATATGTGTATCTCTCTCTCTCTCTCTCTCTACATATATATATATATAAATAAGCAAAGAAAGAAACAGGAAAAGGTCTGGCAGTCTGTCTATACCAGAAGAAGGAAAGAGGGGTTGAGGGAGAGGAAAGGAGGAAAATCTTCTCTCATGTTCCTAGAGTGAACATCATCAATAGCTGATACATCATGAAAGTAGTTCTGAAAAGTAGATCCTGGAAATTCAGCTTGTAAAATCAATTCTTTGTATTTACAGGGAGAAATAGAAGGAGAAAAGTCTGTGAAATGAGGGTTAGTAGGGGTTTCATCAAACTTGTAACCAGGGGAAAGGTCATTTGATCATCACTGCTTCCATGTGTGTTCATCTTAAGTTTTGGTTTGCCCTCTCAGAAGTAACTGCATATCCTGCGTATACTACTGTCTCTTTCTTTTTTACGTACACCTTTTCCCATTTTATATACATATTCTTTGTTCAACACTCTCCGGCCAGGATGTCTGTAATGCTCCAGGAGCACGTCGTTATGACTGATATGTACAGTAAATATGTTCAGTTCAGAGAACTTGCCGTAAAGGGTCTACCCCAGCTGTCTCCATGCTCTCCCTGATGTCCCATCATGGTGAAAAATGGCTACCTTAAAACCAGGACAGCAACAAATTTCACGGTTGTGGTCTTGCACTTCATTTTCACATTTACTGCAGCCCTGGGATCTGACTAGAGAACCTGAGTGCCCGAAGGTCAGTGTACGCATGAGCACTGTGCTGGGCAGATGAGATCATAAGCACTCTGCTGACTTTGGCCTCTGCTCTTTGATAGAATATATTAATTAACATACGCATCAAATGGTTTAAGAATAAGTCCCTAAATCTGTTCATCTCAGCATCAGCCACTCTAAAATATAGGCACAGATTTGGGGGCTATTTTAAAGGCTCTGAGGGTGTCATCTAATAACTGGGATTACCTGAATTCTGAGTTAGCCATTCTGCTGCTAAACTACCATGCTTCTGACTGTTTTTGAAATAATGATAAGCTTCATTGATGACAAAAGAGTTGCACTGTTTATCTCAAGTTTGAGAGCACCTTTTATTTGTATGTATTATGAAAAAAAATAATTGCAGCCAAAATGTGTTTTGGGTATTTCATACTAGGCCTGATACTCCTTTTTTTCACTCTGTCTTACCCACAGATGAGAAAGCAATTAATGGACGATAACGGGTGCATGGTGATGAAGGATTTATACTCTGTACAAGATCAATTAATGTAAAATGCATTGTCTTTTAGGTGACACAAGAAGATGTTGACTACTTGCATGCATACGTGTTCTCGGATTTGTGCAGTCTTAAGTGAGTTCTCTGGGCAGCTACTGGGATTTGTGACAAAAAGTACTACACATGAAATCAAAGTATTGTTACAGACAAAACTAGCATGGGCTGGTAGGCAGTCCTTTCCAGCACGGAGAGGATTTCACAACACGGATCTTCTCCATTGAAAAAAATTCCAGCCCATGCTTTGCCAGACTTCCAATGCCAGAAGCCTTTCTAAGAGAGACAGAAGCTCATTCTGTCTCTTGAAACAAGCCCTTCAGAAGCCAGTTGTAAACAATTGGTGTCCACGTGGAAATATGGTTGGAATTTATCAATATGTAATTATAGTTCAAAAAAAATGTGCTCTTGTGGGAGCACATTTTTTTCCACCAGAAAATAAAAGCAGATATTTTCAGTAACGTCTTATTCTTATTCTTTTATTCTTTTATTCTTTTATTCTTTTATTCTTTTATTCTTTTATTCTTTTATTCTTTTATTCTTTTTCTTTCTTTTTCTTTTTCTTTTTCTTTTTCTTTTTCTTTTTCTTTTTCTTTTTCTTTTTCTTTTTCTTTTTCTTTTTCTTTTTCTTTTTCTTTTTCTTTTTCTTTTTTCTTTTTTTCTTTTTCTTTTTCTTTTTCTTTTTCTTTTTCTTTTTCTTTTTCTTTTTCTTTTTCTTTTTCTTTTTCTTTTTCTTTCTTTTCTTATGCTGAGAACCCAATTTCTTTTTAAAAAGGAAGTATTCTACCTAATTCCCTCATATCCGATATTAATCTTGTTTTCCCTGCTGCAATTTAAATCCATTACATCTCCTCACTGCATCTTTATCATTCCTTGAAGTCTAGAATAGTCTCTCTTCCTCCTTCTGTACCTTTATTTTTGCCCACATTTTTCTGAGTTGCAATATCTCAGTTACAACGTTTTTCTCTTTCTTTTAAATGTGTCCATATTCTTTTTTATTTTTTCTCCTGTTCTTTTTCCTTCTTTTATATATGTATATACATATATCATCAGTGAAAACTTAAAATCTGCACTGAGAATTAAATTGTTCCATTACGGATTTCCTTCTTGGGAGAGGTTGGGAAGAAGAAAAAGAATTTTTTTATTTTGAACATTTCAGCAACTCTAAAAATTCTTTTTTTTTTTTTTTTTTTTTTTTTTTGGGGGGGGGTGTGTAGGAGGAGGGTCAGGGATGTGAAGCATGGTAACTTCCTGTTACTTATTCCCTTATTCCCCCTGTAGAGACCTGACTGCCAATAGACTCTTCCCACAGCACCACCTACAGTGATGGTCTAGCTGCAGGCCAGCAATGGGAGAGATTAAGCTTTTGCATCTGTAGTGTTACAGTTCCTGGGAGGCTCCTGCACTGCTGTTTCAGTAAAGAGATTTACTGAAGCACTTGGTGAATTTTTGTCATTTTGTTATCAGCCTGTAACGACAGAAATGTGCACGTGGAGACCACTGTCATCTTAGGCACTGCTGACATTTTTACAAATCACTTTATGTGCCTGCCTTAAATCTTGTCTTATATCAAACTTTTCATTAGTATGAAATAAATCAACTTATATATAGTGACAGACTCTGGACCCTGCTGCAGCTTTAGTCTGCCCAGGCTGAGCAGAACATCAGGACAATGAGCTGGAGGGTTGAGGTAGGAACTCCTTTGGAAAAGGGGATCACTTGGTAGCATAATGTTGACGTAGATGAGAATTCACAGTCCTTTGCATCCTCCTTTAGACTCGGAAATCTGAGGAAGAAAAAGGTATAAGCTAATAATGGTATATTTTAGTTAGCATCCTCAAGAGATTCTACCTGTAGGTTGTTCCTAAGTCATATTTGCGCCAAAAATGTCTCCCAATCAATTCAAGGTTGTTAAGAATCAAACTTCTAGGATGAAGGTTTTCATGGACTTTAAACTAATCACGAGGTTACCGCCTGCTATCAGTGTAAGAATTTATATGCAGATATCATTCCATGACCTTTGGAGTATGAGATCAAAATGACAACAAGGGGCTTGTGTTTGATTAAATACAAGTTAGAACTGGGTGTCCAGCTACTACATCCCAGGACAACAGTGGTTATCTGCAGCATATCTCTATTCGTGTGTGCTAAATTATTTTTTTCCTGGCAATGTCTTTTACATTTACTTCTTTATG
This sequence comes from Cygnus olor, assembly GCF_009769625.2. Lineage (NCBI taxonomy): Eukaryota > Metazoa > Chordata > Aves > Anseriformes > Anatidae > Cygnus > Cygnus olor. Next base: position 7,082,452 of record NC_049198.1, on the reverse strand, counting down.
TGTCTGTTTGAGATGATCATTTCCCTTCCTTGTTTCTTTGTCTCTTTCCTTTGTAAGAGTACTTTAAGCTGTAGTCATATTTTATTTATTTATTTATTTATTTATTTATTTATTTTTATTATGATTACTTTTGGATTTTCAGATCTTTGGGATTTAGACAGTTAAATACTGTTGAATTTATTGCATTTATATACCACTGTGTATAGTTAGCAGTAAGTGCAGTAATAATCACATCCCAGATATGTCTTGAAGCTATGGGTGAGGTGTTGGTATAATTACAGATGATGGCAAGATATCTTTATTATTTCAAAGGAAAAGTATTTCTACTTTATTTTTATTATCATCATCATCATCGTTGTCGTCATCATCATCATTCTTATTTTATCCTTTCTTTTTTACTCTAAAAAACTTCCTCTCTGTCTCTCTGGACGGTGAAGAACAGAGCTGTTAATAATGGACATGATCCTTGTGCTGCTTATGCTTCCGCTGACTTCATAGCGCCACTCTTGATTTTCCCAAGTAGAAAAGGAAAGAGGCTATTATTCAAGCCACAGATATATTGCAGTAAAGTGAAGTGATAGCATCACCAATGGGTACATATGCATGAACTTTCCACACTAGTGTCACAGTTCTTCTCTCACAACAGGTAGTAACTAGATATCTGTTAAAATAGGCACACTGCCAATCATTTACACCTGTTAATAAACCGTAAAGACCCCTCTATTCAAAGACTGAGCCCTCTGTTTCAAGAGTCTCTACAGTATAATGTAACATAATTCACAACTGAAGAAACTCTTCATACAGGATTACAACCATTTGCAATCTCACATTGTTCAGACAGGATTGCTATGTTATGCAAAGCATAATTACAGACTGTTATCCCTGTAATAAAAATCCCTGTGCTTTTGTACATGTGCAGATTATTAAAAATGTTTAATCTTAAAATCATTGCACATACACTGCAGTCAACAGGGAAGAGTCTCTGCTATTGTGTGTTGGTATAAGAACATTATGGTTAGTGGAGCTGAGGTCCTGGCCTTATTTCTACTCCATTATTGTTCTGTTGTATACAAAGGATGAAATCTGTGTCTCCATTACATCCTGTAACAAAACAAATCTCAGATTCACATTGTTTTTTTTTTTTTTTTTTTTTTTTTTTTTTTTTCTGACTCAGCGTTTAAATACCATTAAAGTGATAATACCTTCCTCTTCTCTCAAGTTCTGCAGAAAGTCTCAAACCACAGATACAGGGTCTGAAATCTGACTCAGAACCTAGATGACTCAAAATTCTCAGAAATTTGGAACTGCCTTTGCAGTTCCTGCAAAGTTTGTATAAACACAGACAAAACAGATGTTTATTCTGGAGTGAAGCATAAAGGGAGACATCTAAACTGCAAGGCTTCATAGTTTTTGTTAATGCAGATGTATTAAAATAACAGGTTAAGTCACATAACCTCTTGACATCTACTGGACTCTTGATTCAGAGCTGACTGTCTAGTGTGCAATGATATTAAATCCCTGGAACCAACAAAAGTGGGAATAATCTTGTATAACATACAAACACAGAGCCGGTGATCACCTGTGCTTGAAATCATGTACCTCCGTAGGCTGAGCTGAACAGTGATTCAGCCAGCTTTCAGAAACATAACCATTACCACCAACACAGCAGAATCCTAATGCTGTAATTTAGGTAGATGAAATAAATCCATGCTATGAAGAAAAAGAACTTCTAATGTGAAGGGAGAAAGGATTTGGTTTTGTATTTCTGATGACTATTCCCTATTTGCTGGAAGGGCAGTTTTGTCCAACAGCAGAACTGGGACAACTGGGTGGGGATGAATTCTTAAAAGAGGATTTTACTTCATTAGAAAAAAATATTTTCCATCCAAATCTGCAGTATAAGATTACTATTGGAGGTGATTATGACTGTGTCATATCTCTCATGAGTCAAGATGTGTAAGAAAACCTGATATCCACTTATTGCTTGCATTTGCATCAGTGCAGCTTTGTCTAGCAAGTGTGAGAATGTTCTTTTTTAATACAAAATTATTTTAGTAAATCCAAAAGATCAATGTTATAAACATTGAAAATACTGAGCCACTAGGGACACTGTGGATTTCACCCCTCTTATACCTTCTACCAAAAATTCAATCTGTCTGTGGTTAAACTAAGTGTTATTAAATGCTGAGATAAGAATCCTGTCCTTGTATGGATAATCCCCAACCAGAAGTAATTCATTACAATAAAAAGCAAGTGATAACCCTCTTCCACACCACAGAAATCCAGAAAGCACAGTACAAACTCAAAAAATAAATGTGACAACTACACAGAGCTTATCCCTTTGCCCAGCACTGAGAGCAGCCACAACCTCAAATAGAGCTACAGCTTGCAACCTATTTGTAATATTATTCAGTTAAGCTCTATTTATTACCATCAAAAATAACACACACAGGGACAGCCAAAACAGTCCCGTTTCACAAAGCACAACTGAGATCAGCTGACTGGAACTCACACTTACGTTCATCGGTGGGACCTACTCTCATTTTGTGTTTCTTGTTTTTATTTAGAGTTAGTGGTAAATGTCTTTTCCTTATCAACTGTCAAATTGTCAGAACATACTTTGTATGTTCAAGGCTGGAGGATTCAGGGGGTGTCAGAGGGAGGGGGAGGACCATCTGCTTTGTTGACAGAAGTTTACTCCCAGTATTTTATACTGAGTAATTATTCAAGGTCCCTTGTATTTTGTGTCTCCCAGAGAGGAGGTATTAAAAATGTCCACTATTAAATGCTTTTCACATAGAAAGCAGGATTTTATGACCCTGTAACTGCAGGATCAGTGGTTTTACGCTCTTTAGCCTCTGCAGTAATGTGCGCCTAGTTCCCACATGCAGGCCATGCTGTGGTTAGTGTTGATTCAGTAAACAACATTTTGTTTCATCTCCATGGATATTAGGTCTATAGAGGACAGATTGCATTTACTGATAGTGCCTCATGGTCTTAAAGCACACTTGACTAATTCTAGATATCATTTGTGGTTTGCTGTATTTTAAACAAGTGCAGAAATTTAAAAGGGAGGGGGAGAGGAGAGGAGAGGAGAGGAGAGGAGAGGAGAGGAGAGGAGAGGAGAGGAGAGGAGAGGAGAGGAGAGGAGAGGAGAGGAGAGGAGAGGAGAGGAGAGGAGAGGAGAGGAGAGGAGAGGAGAGGAGAGGAGAGGAGAGGAGAGGAGAGGAGAGGAGAGGAGAGGAGAGGAGAAGGCAACTATTAATGGTATTAAAAAATGAAATGTGGGGAAACAAAGACTCCAAACCCTGCCTGGGAGATTGCACAAGGGCAACATCTCATATCAAATAACCCACTCAAGTAATTTCTGTTGTCTTTAACATAAAGTGTAAGATTCATTCACTTCTACTGTCCACTCTTTATATTTAGAGTCCAAATTCATTACTCATACAACATCTGAACATATTCTTTTCCCCCCTTTTGACTAACACATGATACCTCAAATATCATTAGACCTTTTGCTTGTGTAGCACTGTTAAGAAGTTTACATAAGAGCTGGATTAAATTGCTTATTGCATAGCTGCTTGGGAGAACAAGGGACTGTCCTCCATCTGAAGGTACTGATGTAAGAGTTCCCTTTCAGGGCTTCTTTCCTGTTTTCTCTGACTGTTCCACACAGAAGAGAAATCCATGGGAAAACCTTATGGCAAATCCTGATCTTAATCTTGTTGCCAGCCAGTGTAATGACAGCACTCAGGCAGATAGGATAGGGCAGCAGTGAAAGGATATTATTTGCTCTTTCAGATCATTTTTGAATAAACAGCTGGGCAAGCTATGACCAAGATACCTTTTCCTTCCTCCCACTATCTACTTCCTTACAGAAGAATTACTTGGAGAGCAATGCCAGTACTTAGTACCACAGTTCAGACTTGTCTTCTTCAAGTAGAAGTCTTGAATTTTAATATAGAGTGACTGGCTTGACCCTTTTTCATTCTTGACATCTGTACTGTATACATCTGTCCTCTCCTAGACCAGTCCACCCCAGCAGAGTATTCATATGCCATTTTTCAGAGTCCTCACAACTTGGAGTTTTCCTGGGTCTTCTCAGAAATCATCCACTGTCACCACTCTCCTGTCCAATCCTAACCATTAAAAAAGAAAAAAAAAAAAAAATCCTGCAGCACACTCTGGTCAGTTTAAGGTGGCTCAACATTTAAAAGATTTGTTTCAGAAACGATGTTCTCTATTCCTTGAATCTCTAAGCATTAAAAAGATTAATTTTTTTATCTCATCCTTGTAGAAAAAATAGGAGAAAGATCAGATTCCTGAAGTTGCAGCATCTTCTTGTTTCAAGGTACAGAACTCTGAATGGAAGATTATCTAAGTTAATAATTATCCAGTGTTCCAGGTCAGAGGAGGTGTGTCTCTCTCTCCTCTCAGAGGAGGTGTCTCTCTGTGTCTCTTGACAACAGATGGCTGTCTACCCAAACACATTCAATGATTCAACACTTTCATAAAATACACCAGAATTCATACGTCATGCTTGCAAACATCATCTGCATTGTCATAAGTAGCAATGAAAGCAAACAAACAGAAAGGATGGAATAAAAACGTCAGGAATGTTAGAAACCACAAACAAGATGTCATTCATAGCCAAGTTACCAAGCTCAGTTTTACTCCCAAATAATCTTTGCTGGAAGTACTGGCTCTAGGTACCTATCTATTTACATATACATACATATAAAGACAGTCACAGTCACAGACTTCCCATGACAGTAGCTAGCTGTATCTTTCCCCCACATGCTCCCCTCCCCTCCCCTCCCCTCTCTGCCCCTACCAAGTAACTCCTGCTGGGGAGATGCACCAGTCAACTCCCTTGATGTGTCCTGCCCCAGAGATGACAGCCAGATGGCCTGACATCTGCAGCAAGAAGAGCTGGCAGGTCGCCCTGAAATCTCCCACTCAAGGGAGCTGTTGTTATGTACTGAAGTCCTTATCCCTAGAAAGACTTCTGTGAGTAAAATATATAATACATGATAAAATACAATAAATCGTAAAGAAAAAGAAAGCAAATAGTATTTTGAGACAGCTTATTGCAACCTCAGAAACGACTTTTCCCTGTGGGCAATATTTGCTATGGAAGTCCACCAAGTCTGTCAGCATTCAGCACTCAGACATAGTATGTGCCATGGTGCATGCCATGAACTGGAATTTTTATTAACATCCATTAGAGGAGGCCATGGGATACACGAATGGTAGAACAGAAGAGGATCAACCCAAAAAGGAACAGTTATTAGCTACACATGCTGTACCTCTTTTCATGGGCATGAGCTAAGTACATCATGCTACTTTCAGTGTACTTATTTTATTAACTTTACTGAGAATTGAAATACCGTTCAAACTGAGGCTCCATTACCACACGGTTAATTGAAGAGACAGACAGAGTACTGACAGGCAGAGAAACAGCAATAACAATGTTAATAGTATAAAACACCTCTTAAAAGAGCATTTCTTCCCCTAAAGTTATAAGAAACATTATTGTTTAAAAGACCACCTGTGCAGGACTCAAAGTGCAGTACCTTCTTTCCCAGCAATGTCCATCCCTATTGCTATCTCCACCAAGTTCCTGGATGTCAGATCCTACACATAGCACAGGTCTGGGAGAACTTCCTTGACAGAACTTTAAAGTGTTTGTATGGGATTTTATTTATTTTTTTAGTGCTTTCTGAAATATTGCCCTTTTTAAAGTAACGTGACTTCAAGGAAGAGTTTTGAATTGAATTTTAACGTTAAAACAATGACAAGAGAGAAGATAAATGGAGTACAGGTGAAACAGCAAAGAGCATATTTTAAAATCAGTATGAAGTGGCTGTGTATCTCAAGCCACTTGGGAGAGCTGTACATGTATGTATAAACATGCATAGCTGAAATCTGAGGTCTCAAGGACCTCTTTATTTTATATTCAGATCAAAATGCTCTGTGCACTCATTCTCAGTCTAGAGCTCCCCAAAGGTGAAAACCAAGTTCAAGGTTAATTCCGTTGCAAGGCATCTGCTTCTCCTTTTGCTAAATTCAGAACTAAAAAGGAAGCAATATCTGGTGAAAAAAAGCATCACCAACATAAACCACTCAAAACAATCCAAAGGTCAAATACATTACATGCATATTTGCTGCCTTTTAGTTGTCCAAAGCAATACCTACAAACTCATCAGTGTTTTGCCTTATCCACAGCTAGGCAATTGACTCTAGCTTTTTTCTACAGCTGCTGGTAACATCTCTTGCCCAGAAGGCAGTGGCAGACAGAGAGAGAGCAAAGAAATAACTTGCACGGTTTTTGTGTTTTCCCAGCTATCAATCAAATTCCCTCTGACATTGCTTCATTTATGGATTATTGCGAAAACACTGAAACAATGTGCAATGATAATGTTGTAAAGCTACAGAAATGAAATTGGTAGGAGTAACCCATTTCTCACTGTGTTCCCAAGCACCTCTCCATTCTGAATCCCCAGCATTGTTTAAGCTTCAGTTCTATATAAGAAAGCTAATCAAATGACACTCAGGAAAATTGACTTGTGTTTTCAATCTAGTTTCAGATCTCTATTGTGCTTATTTCAAATAGCATTTGTTATTCTCTGCATATCCTTAGGAACATGCCCTGTCAAGAAATGCCATACAACTTCAAACTATGTTTTTCCCACCTCTATAACTTTTTATGAATTCCCTTTTTACATTTTATTACAACATAACATCGAAAAATGAAATAAAGATTACAGGCAACACTTCAGGACCTGTAGTTCTATGGCTTGCCCTGAATATCAAATCTTGTTGATAGGAACTTTCTTCTATACCACTGTAAATTGCCAAAATCTCCCCATTGACCATCACTGTAATTATTTCTGTTTGGAAATGAAAGATTTGATCAGCAGAGTGATTTTTCTTTTCTTTACATTCCCCTCTCCTTTTCTTGTCTATCTTTTCCCCCATACACCTGGACTGTGCATTTCCTTTTGATGGGGGTTTTGAAGATTAAATCTGTATTTATTTACCATAGTTATCTCCAGAAATAAAAGAGAACAACAGACTGCAGGGAAAATACTAATAATAGGAAGAAGCAGAAAAAGTCAAAATGTGAAGGAGAGAGGGGAGGAAGGATGAGGAGAGAAACACAGAGAACAGTCATTTTAACTACTTAGTTAACAGGGATTTGGCTTTCTTAAAGGGCAAAAAAATAAAATAAAATAAAATAAAATAAAATAATAAAATAAAATAAAATAAAATAAAATAAAATAAAATAAAATAAAATAAAATACAGAGGTAGCCACTCACTTTATATCAAGCATCCGGAGCTGTTGGTAGGTAGGACAACTACTGAAATTTAAAACACATTTCCACTGTTTATCTACAACCCTTCATTACAGAAGTATGTGCAAATCTGAACAGCGGATAAAATATGTTGGCAGCATAAAAGAGGTATGAGTAGTAAGTTACAATTCAAATCCAAACAAATCCCAAAAGACAAGTCAACAGGTTAGTAAAAAGTCAGTGGCAAAGCATGAAGAAGTTCATGTTGAAAGTATATACAAAGAGATTTAAGGGGTTTTCTATAGGAACCAGGTTCACTTCTAAGGTCAATAATAGAATGGACTAAATGAGAGTAATTTGTTTGTGTCACAGAAAAAGGGCAGGAGGAAAACTAGAGTTTCTTATTGTTTTATTTTCTTTTAGAATTTGGACTGAGACTCAGGTGTTGTGTAGCCTCCATTTCCAAGACTGTTATTGATTTTTTAGGAGAGAGAGATTTTCTTCCGAGCAGATAGCAATAATAATGCTTACTTTTCATCCTCATTTCTTTAGGGGACATCTACCCTACGCAATGAGGTATGGTACAATAAGTAGATCTTCACTGCTGGAAGTTCATACATGTGAAAGGAATGATGTGATTCTATGCAGAGATGAAATTGGGAGTCCCAAAAACAATGCAGTAATGACAAGAGAGCATTAGGCCACTGTGCTAACCAGGATAAGAAGCCTTTAATAAGGCATCATGCTGGTGGATCTACCCGGCTTCTGAATTTAAAGCTTGTTGCTGCCTTGGGAGGTCCTCACAGGGGTTTCTTTTTCACTATGTTTAGAGATGTCTCAAGATTTGAGAAAAGTATGCCGAGGGGTCATTGTTTCCATTTTTATTTATTTATTTATTTACTTATTTGTTTTGTTTTGTTTTGATTTGTTTTATACATAACTTGTTTAAATTAATTTGCTTAAACATTCATGATAGGAAAGTTGTTGTTTATTTATTCATTTATTTATTTTTGTTGTTTGCTTGTTTTTAATATAAATTTGCCAAACTTATTTCAATTACTGGCAAACTGGAGCAGTCAGTAATCCATAAACAGTGTGAATTTTGTTGTTGGTTATATATATATCTGCCTTTCTATCTATCTATTTAATTTCTCTGAAACAATAAACATTTTTTCTTTATCCCATTAAATGTTAAATGACAGAGAAGTCAAAAATCAATCCAACAAAATAATAGTAGAATAAATATTAGAATAGTTGGATTGTCAGTTTCTTCAGGTTATAATATATGAGGATAAATACAAATAAAAGCAAAAATATGTATATCTTTATATAATATCAATTATTCATTAAACATTTATTCACTATACAAGCAGGTAGCTCATGCAAATAATATGCACATATACATTTTAGATAAATATAATTAAATCAGTATTTATATTATGCCCAGAAGAAATATGTATGACCTTTTCAATGTCTACAGGGGGGGAGGGGGAGGGAGGGGAGGAAGAGTAAATTGTATTTTATTGAGAAGCAACTTTTTTCTATACAATAGTACAAACAGGGAAGAATGCATCTTTTTAATCTGTAGTAGACTGTTATCATTTTTCATAGTATTGTTCCTTAAAGATGACACCTAGCACACTCCGACTATAAAATTTTGTATTTGCATGTTAAAACTAGTAATATATTTAAGTTTATGTATGGTCAAGAAGAGGGAAAACTGAACCTCACTTTTTTTGTATTAATATGTCTTTTGATTTTATTTATTTATTTATTTATTTGTTTTATGTAGGATATTCTATTAAATATCATTAGCACTAGTAGAAAAAGTGACTGCCCTTCCTTCTGTGCAGACGGAGTATTAAAATAAATGTATTAAACACCTCATCTATACCTTCGTTTCAACTGTTAATGAAAAATAATATATAAAAAACTGTTTACAGGACAGATAGCAAAACTCTGCTTGATAAATCCATCATTTTTTACAGTGAACCCCTGATACTTCTTCTGCAGTTATTGCCTTCCATGATTTTGAACATACATTGTAGTAGTTTAATCTAGAATGTATTTCTTCAACTTGCTTTAGAGGATGTCTCAATATACTCTTTTAAAAGCTTTACTAAAATCATGATATAAAAAATTTTCTGCCTCTGTCAAGAAATCACACAGGTTTGGTCAGGTACCTTTGCGACCAAACCGTGTTGGGTGTTTTCTCCTAAATGACAACAAATATAGGTTATTTGTTCCAGGATATTTCTTTGAAGTTGACATTGAAGTTAAAATGACAGGCCTCTATCTTCCTCTTCCCCTTTTTAAACACAGGTGCAAGGTTTGCTCTTTTCCATTTTTCTCTACGTTTTCAAAGAAAACTCCTCACAACCCTGAGACTACTTCAGAGAGCTCTTTATGGTTCCTTGTGTGGACTGCAGCCAACATGAGGTTCTCACTGTTTTAGGGTGAACACCTGCCCATCATTAAATAATTGGTTATTCTCCAGAGAGCAGTTACCCCATGTAACAAATTATTTAAGGAATTAAAAAAAATAAAAATAAAAAAAGCACACCGTTTAGAATTTTGTTGATGAACTTCTCTTTGTTCCAGAAAGATCACAAGATCACATTCCTTTCTCAGTCCTCCTTTAATATTAAAAAAGTTAATATAAAAAGTTATGATCTCAGTTTGTGAATTGCTCCTTTTTGATTTTATCCTTATATTTTTACAATATAGTCTTTATAGACTTTGGTAAACTAAGTGAGAATGTAGCTTTATGATCAACACATGCCAAGGCAGGATTATCCTACTAATGAAACAGCCAGCCAGGTTCTCCCATCCTTCCTCATGCTTCTACCCTGTCCCTTATATCATAAAGGTGCAGCTGCTCAGTGAACCAGACCAACCTGTTGATCTGCCAGAAGAGTTAGCAGTTTTTCTAAGGGGCTGATGTATAGCTGGATTAACTCAGAAGGAATCATATAGAAAGCACAAGTTAAGTTGAAAAGAATGAGGGAAAGTTTGTCACATCTTCATCAATAGCACAGATAAAGATCAACCTAAGCTGGCTTTGAAATTTCTTCTCATTTCCATTTTCTTCTCTGTATTTAAGATCAGTAAAGGCATATTGACGTAGCTAATCTTATCCTTTACTGAAGTTTCTACTCTTCCTGCATATGAAGATTTTTTTTTAATATTGCTAATTTAAAGAAATACTGCCTCTCCATTACTTTTTCTTCATGACAGCTTGCTGACCAATTCTCTGAAAGTATTGAAATTTACCTTTCTGAAGCCTTATTTATGAATTCTTTTATTTCATATTCTTCCTTCTTAAATACCATGAACTCTACCATTTTGTGGTGTCATTCACCTTCTAGGTTGTTAACTGGTAACAATCTTTTGGATGACAAGATACACCGAAAAGCATCTGCATTGAAAGGAATTATTCTCAACATGCCTGGGGGATGGTGGAAGTTGCATTCCACCAGGTGCATAGACTTATGGAAACCAGTTAAGCCTGAGCTTCATCCTCCCAAAACTGTTTTTAATTTGAATGTGTACAGCTGAACTAACGATCCAAGGCTTCTTTTATATTAAGTGGTGAGAAATGGGTACTTTCAGGTCAAAACACTTTTCAGGTACTTCTTATGGTGCTCGTTTCTCTACTGGACTCCAAAGTTGAGTCTGGATAACTAAGATATCTAACTTTTAGGTGTCACCTAAGTGAAGTAAATCCTGTTCCCACTGAACCAAAGTGTTTCAAAACTCCAGCAAAATCACTTCTAAATTTGAAATCTCAATTTATTCTTCTATAGCCTATAGACTTCAACTCCCACTTAAATTTAAGAAACGGTATAAATATTTCTTTGTATCCTACAATAAGGATCCAGTGGAGCAAATATAAAGAAACTGCAGATAAAATAAATTGTCTTGTTTCCTTAACGATGTCTTGAAAGTGTGTTTCCTCAGATCATCTATTGTATGATGCTGTGTTCCCTCAAACCATCTGCAGTATGCTGTTGAAATGCCAAATGAGTGATGAATTTCAATCTTACTTTAATATAAAAGCTATAGCTATGTCTCTGTCTTTCATACCATCAGGAATAGACAGTGGCAACTGATCTGTCCTTGGAAATGAACAAGGTGTTTTTTTTTTTTTTTTCGTTTTTCTCTTTCTTGTTCTCTTAAGACAAGTAAACCTTAATTCTCCTCACACTTTCTGTCTCTCCTGATGCTGCTACAATGTTATACCCAATTATTAAAACATATAATTCACTTTCTCTTTCAACATTATTCTTAGAAGGCCCATTCCTTTTGCTAGCATAGTGTACTCAGGATAGCTGTAAGAGGCATAGCCATTGAGTTTTCAGTAGGGGCTATACAGCGTCATGCTGTTATTATTATTATTATTGTCCATCATGTATATGGACTCTCTGAAGGACAGAATCTTCTTATCCTGGGGCACTGAGAGGTCTCAGTAGTCTAAAGTGGAATTACAGAAGGAGAACCTCCATGCTGGTCTTTTCATTGAGAAAGGAGGCTGTGATTTAGAGAGATTCTGGATAAAAGCAGAAGAAATATTAAGTGTATTAAAAAGTCTGTACAGGACCTGAAAATTGTCATATATAAATTAGGACTTCTGAGTCGTGTCCCAGCTCTGGGTTTCTTTTGGCAAAACACGGAATTTCTATTTCTCAGTTTACCTTTCTGCAGTCTAGGCATAATGTTTTGTCTCATGGCTCTTTCAAGGCTTAATTAATGAATGCATGTTTTACAGCTAGTTGAGAACCTCAGATAAAAGAGTCCATAGAAGTGCAAAGCATTATTGTGTTGCAGGAAGCCTGATTTTCTTTTCCATCAGGAAAAAAAAAATACTTTGTACAGCCTTAATTGGTTTTCTTTTTTTTTTTAATTTATAAAGAGGATTAAGAAAACTGAGCCTGTCTAAGTCTCCCTACTGGTAAATAAAAAGGAAAAGAAATAAAAACTAGAAGCAAAGAGAGGATTTATAATAAATAAATAAATATATCCAAAGGGTAATACAAAGGTAACTGTTAAGAAAATAAAGTGCCAGATTTTCTGAGCTACGAAGTAATAGATGGACAGAGAGAAATAAAAATTTTGTTTATGACAAGGTTATGTGAAGGAAATGTTGGAAAGAATCACATTTTAATCAGTTGTTCCTACTCAGTTTCATGATTCCCACAGATATAGGAGAGTTTAAGAAGACCAGTGAAGCCAGAACCATTCTCTCTATGGTGTTAGTTAATTTAATACTTGATATAAACATTAGGGAACCATTCTGCATTACCCAAAGGAAATGAGTAGATCTTTTATTTTGAGTCAGTTGGAGAAAACTATAATGGTAATCAGTATCAGAAGATTAAAACCAAATCCTTTACAGATGGAAATCAACAAAGCTCCATCCAGAATAGCTCAATTGTGTGGTTATGCCAGTTGATGCCAGCTGAGAAATGGTCTCCAAATACCACTGTAACTTTGTTCTTGACATTAGGATGGCCAGAAGAATAAGCTTTCTTATGGGCTTTCAAGGATTCAATGCTTTCAGCCAATTTGCTAATACTCCTATTACAGCATTTTCTCATCACATTTTGTTGTTTTTCTGTTACCAGCTGAAACCCAAAAGCAAGACAGTATGTGCAAAAAGACTGAAGCCAATGAACCCTAATGAACCCTTATGAACCCTAAAATATTTTTTCAGGTTCTATTGAATATTAATTTGGGGCATTTGTTTTTAATTTTCTAACTCATACAGTTTTTAGAGTTGGTTGGGATTTTTTCACTGTATTTTTCAAAGTTAAAGCTATTTTGTTTTCATTTGTTCAGTGAGATGCTTTTTTAGCTTCATTTCCTGAGCATATGGGGTATATAATATTTTCATGCATCCTTGTGTTTGCATGTGTCCCTTTGTACATTTAGCACCTAAATCTAAGAAAAATGTAAAGAATTATATGATACTAAATTTTTCTAACAACCACGAAAACTGGTGGCTGTGTAATGAAGAGAAAGAGATCTTTTATCTATGGAAACTTCTAAACAATTTCACCTCCTGACCAAAACCATCCTGTCTAGTTATCAAAGAACCAACAGAGGAATTGGTTTTACTCTACTCAGTTATATTTGCTGTTTTGGCTGATTTGAGATATTTTGTTTAGAACATCAAAGGCCAAACAAAATTCCCTATTAAAAATAGCTTTTATTCAGATAATGGCAATTATTTTGATTTCTCATATGGCTTATTAGGTCTCCTCTTTGTAAAGGAGATCTTCCACCATGTTGATATGAGTTTCATAAGATAATCATGCAAATCACAATATTTAGTCATATATACATATATGTACACTTTTTTTTTTTTTTTTTCTATCAGCATGTCATCAAGGGTCCTTTCCAACGCAAACCATACTCTGATTCTATGATTTTGTTCTCCATGTGGTGCTTATCCTTGATGACTCTCAGCTGTGATCTGGAAGCAGCAGAGATATTTCTCCACACTGACCAACCATCATCACCCTCCAATCCAGAATCAGGAAAGAAATTAGCACTAAATAAATTTGAATTTGAACAGAACCAGGCACAGGAGAGAGTGATTATGATGATCAGGAGTCTAGAAATGCATTTTATATGAGAAAGAAGTAAAGTTGTTTGGTTCGTTATAGGGAGCTGTGCAGTAGTCTCAGTGGTCTACGACAGGCAACTGAAAAGAACAAGTCTACAGTCAATAGGCTTCAAACTTCTGAACAGTTAGTCTTCCAGTACAAAACTGTAGAGGACTCGCAGACTGAAAAAGATGGAAAACAACAGCTGACTGGTGTGAACATATGAGCAACTGCTCATATCAAGGACGACGCCCTGTTCTGAAGAAGAGTATATGCCCCACACCAGATCAAGCAAGGCAAAAAGTGATCTTTGGAAGCAGAGGGATGAAAAAAAAAAATAGAACTCATTCCAAAAATAAAGCTTCTAGAGTCATGAAATTTACAATGACATGTGACACCAACAAACTAAATTTAATAACCTAGATAGTCCATTCTAGGCTTGTTTCCTTTAGGGACTGACTTTGAACCAACTAATTCTTACTGTGAGCACAGTAAGAGTTAGTAAGCGAATACTTCTGTAGCTGTCGGCTAATGGATTAACTTTCAAGACGTTTCATGAGTATGGCCACTTTTTAACTGGCTAAACCAGAGAAGAAAAGTCCCACAGCTCATACCCAATGTATTTGTTTTGAAAACATACATTAGGAAATGTTTTTATTTCTCTTTTTATTGTCCTAGAAAGAATAACATATACAGAACAACGCTTACTGACACAAGAATATGATGGCTTAATGAGTCTTTTCATCTCTCTTCCCTGTTCTTCTTATGTGCATTTTACTTAATGCACATAAAAGTAGTGAACTGAAAGACAGGGGCATAAGCAGCTGTATCACTGAGGCTCATATGATGAAACTGATTTATGAGCTTACGGTCAATTTTTGTTTATGTTCCATCAACAATTTTCTTTATAGCACATCCGCAGGCAAATTCTTACATGCACATGAATTGCAGAATGATCATCTTTGGAAGAAGATTCTAAGCTCTGTCCATCTGTCTTGGGAGCATTGTGACGGTGATTTTAAAAACTGGCTCAGTGCATTTAGTTATTAAATGTATCTGTACCCAAGAACTGAAGGTGAAAATATACCAGGCAATGGCAGAAAGGAAGCAGAATAGCTGGAGTGGAGAAAAAACATCTCTGATTGCTTTTATATGGATCCCACATTAAAGAACCCAGTGGAGCTGAATTGTTCACTGTGGGGTTTAAAAGTTTGATTTTATTTTTTCCTCCATACAGGAAATTATGATGATTGCAAATCCTAAAGCACTAAAGTTATTTAGAATAGAAGCCGTAAATATATAAAGTAGAAAATAGGCATTTTCCTTGGTTTATAGCTCCAAAGGATTAAAGTAGGATTAAAAAAAGAAGAAAATAGATTTCAAAGCTGTTATGTTTTCTAACAGTAAGTGACACTTTTTTATTATTATTATTTTTTATTTTTTTATTTTTTTTTTAAGAGGAAAGAAGGGAACAAAGAAAACACAAAAACAGAAATAACCACAGACAATAAATAATGAAGGAACAACATAATTAAAATAATATTAACAGTAACAGCATGTATACAAACACATGTACATATATAGGTATGTATATTTATACAAATAAGGTTTACATTAGCACAGGAATTTTTTTTGTAAAGGAACTCAAGTCTCTAATTAAATGATGTACTTGGCACCCACTGTAGGACTAGCTAATGTTTGCAATACCACTTTTCCAGTTTAATTTAAATAGTGTGCTCTAGTAAACAGAGCTGAAAATGGATTACTAAGGGTTCTCTTTGAGAACATCAGAAAAGTGGGAAAGCACAGTGGTAAATCCTTAGGAGCTGGAAACACTCTATGCCATTTCTTTTCCAGTCTCCAGAATACAGACAAGCTGGAAATGCAAAATAATGAAAAGCACCCACTTTTATAAAGCAGCACGTAAAAGATATGCAATACCATATGCAGAATGTAAATTCTAGACACCCCAAAGCTACCTTACTTTCCTGCAGGAGCTGGGCAGGTCTGAGAATCCAGGAGGCCCAAAGGTACCTAAAGTCATTTTAACCCCTCTCCCTTTTGGTTTATGTAGTTAGGGAGTATTGACCCAAAACTCACTGAAGCTAATAGGAATCTTTTTACTTACAGGAAGAGAATAATAGGGAATAAGGGCTTTCAACTCAATTGAAATTGATGGGGCTTGAGAGCACGCAACATCTTGCGGCCAGTGCTCAGTGCCAAGCCAGATGAGGCTGATGTTCCCCTCCATTTCATGGCTGAGAAATCCCCTTGCATTTCCAGCAGCCACTAAAATGTGGTAAAGGTCTACTCCACACCTTTGTTACAGAACAGCTCCTGAGAAATTGTGTTGTAGTTAGATACGTTTTTAGAGCTTTTTTTTTTTTTTTTTTTTTTTTTTTTTTTTTTAAGAGGAATAAATTACATACACAGTCTTCTGGCAGTTTGCAGTGAAGTGTGCCTGCTGTTGAGCACTCAATGGTGTACGTTATACGGCTGTGAACATTGGTGTTATTTAGTATGCCCAAATGGAGTGGCATGGTTGAGGGATTATTCAATGTTTCGCTGGGGGCATTGGGTGGAGAGCAGAACAAGCAGAAAAGTCATTCCCACTCTGCACTGCCTCTGCATGGTTCCTTCAGAAGCAACTCTCCAAAAGATTGTAAACTACGGCCCCTGAGGTGAAAAAGGGGGAAACTCAGAGTGCATTTCATATGGGTATTGACAGTAATCCAGTGCTCTGCAAAATGGTAGATGAAGCACAGATGAGAAGAAGCAAATGTATGAAACCTGGGAAGAAAAGTGTTCTGACGAACTGCAGCGTTACTTAACATTTGATCAATCGGGGCCCTGAAGAAAAGGGGCAGACAGGTTATACATCCCCATTGGATCGAGAGAGAGACTGTGAGAAAGCTTCAATTATTAGCACCCTCTCGCCACACCTCGCCCCCAAATAAGTCTTTTTTGACTCTGCTGCAAACAAGACCTTCAGCTGTAAATCCAAAAATAGGTAATCTCCTCCCCAGCTACTGAATAAAAAAAGGCAGGAGAATACTTCAATTGGCAGGTTCCTCGGATGTGAAATAAGTAAATTCCACGTATTTATATTTACTACAGAAAAAAATGCAGAGCATTTCCCTACATTTCTACAGGAGATAATAAATGACTGCTACTCCTCAATGTACCATGACTTGTTTGGGAGAAAAAAGGTACCCTTTAGGTTTTTTGACCAGCCTGATTTTTAGTGCAAGCTGAGTTCTGTGGGATTTTTCTCTGGAGGCCATACCAAGTAAGCTCCCTTTTCTCTGTTCCCCATGCTCACCCCAAGCATGGGGTTTTTTACACTGGAAGATGTGACAGAGGCCATTATATAGCCAATGTGCTGACTCTATTTGCTTTCTGAAACCCTGTTTTGTGCATGGCAGGGAGGATAATCCACAGTGGCCAGTTCCATGGGCTATAAGGCCGCTTTTCGCTGCCACAGCACTATAAAAGAGCTATGGTGTAGCTGAGAATTGTGCCTTACAACTGTCTGTGCCACTGGGATGCATCCCTTTGGAGGGATTAAAATGCCTAAAATGAGGGATGTAATGTAACAAGGAGAGCAAATAGAAAGACAAGAAATATAAAAGGGAGAAAGGGGAGGAAGTGATTTTGAAGAGGACTAATAAAGTATATGTCACCCAGCTGATTACTTTTTCTTTTTTTTTTCCTTTCTTTTTTTTTTTTTTTTTTAGCTTAAAATGTTTCCTTCTCACAAGTGTCTGAGTTGCAAGCAAATGAATTACATCGAAAATCTGTTAGTATCCTCTTAAAAAGGTGAAGTTTTAAAGGCATTTCATCCCATTATAAATTTGAAGTGATGAAATATAAAAGTAAATATTTTTGCCAGTCTAGTCTGCCCTTTACAGTCATGCTTTCCTTTAGAGAGACAAAATCTGCTGCCTCTGGATTGGATCCATTTGCAATTGCCAACAGATTCTCTCTGATGAATCTTCAAGCGGTTGAGTCAGGTTGGACAGGCAAAATGTCCATCTGTACCATCCCTGATGGATGTAACAAAGCTTGGAATGCATTCACAGTACCAGAGCAGCAATCAAGGGAGCAGAGAACAAGTGGAAATGCTGATTTTTTTTTTTTATTTTTAAACTATTTTATTTTATTTAAATCTCATTGTATTTTAATGTAATCTAACTGTTCATACAGGTTGAATCTGTTCTGCATTTCTCTGCATGGATACAGTGAAGTCCTTTCCAAAAGTCCAACAGACAGGATGCTTAGGGGAAAAAAAAAAATTAAAGCAAGAGCAAGTGCAGGATTTAATCAATCGGCTTTTGTTGACGTTTCTGAGAGTCCTGCAGATAAAACTCTGTATACTGCTTTGAAAAGAAACCCCCAAAATGTCACAAATCTCGTAGGCAGGAGGCTGCAGGAGATAACAATGGTACATCTCTGTTTGTCTAATTTCAGGAAGATTACCTTAATCTCAGCTAATGACAATGTATTTCTGGCCATAATATTTCTCTCAAACTAATGCTTCCAGACTAACTTTTCCTATAGCTTTGCTGCCTATTTTTGATTTTAATTTATGTATTTTATAGGTATGTTTTTTATTTCTCTTTTATTTTCCTATTTTCCTTCTGAACATATAGAATTTTATTTATTTATTTATATATTTTTTACCAGGGGCTAAGTCATAATTTAGTGAAATTAGAATTGTCTAATCCAATGGTTCACAGTACTTTCCTTCACAGATTTTACAAACTACAAAGAAAGGCTTATTCAGGGAAAGACATTATGGTCTGAAACAATTTGGGTTGAATTTGAACTTTGCTGTGCATTACCACTCAGCATGACTTAGAAAAGCCTTCTTTTTCTTCTCAGTGGGAGGTGGAGGAGACACAGAAGTCCTGCAGAGATGGCATATGAAGTCAAAGACCGGGAAGTGATTCCGTCTTGACTCAACCTAATCACATATTAGTTCCTGTCTAGGATGATAAGCAAATCAGAAGGAAACCTGTGATACAGTTATACAGTGAACTGCTTAAATCAAATTCTAAGTAATTTTAAGGGAATAACATTTTAAATCAGACCAGCCTCCAGACAGAATCTTTTCCCTGTCATAGGTCTTTACCCTTAATTTCAGGTTGGTCATCATCTTGCTGTCTATAAAAGGCCTCTTAGAACAAGCTAAGGTCTGCTTTAAAATGTACTACAGTAAAATCCATTAGAGACCACCTTCCTAGTAAAGGACAGAAAGAAAATTTCAGTTAGTTTATTAAAACCACTTTGTCTATGATGTTCTCAGAAGTGTTCTCTGATATGGAATAAGGAGGTAGATGTGGTTTAGTGCCAAATATACTGACTCCATTTAATCCAGATTTCCCCTTTCTCTTCGGACAAACACACTCTTTGTCCCATTTATAGAGCGATTATAACTGATTCATATGTTGGATCGGGACCATCAATTCTTATTCAGGCAATGATCCTGCTGAGTTCAAAGACTCCCAGCAATTCAACATGAGGTGTTCAGGGGTGTCTTTTCAAAGTAGCATATTGGTTTAGTCACATAGTTCCTGCTAACATCAAGGGAAGTTGGTTGGTTAAATCCCCATGCAAACCTCCTTTGAAAAAATTACCCCGTCTGCTGAGGTTTGAAAAGGGACTTCGATCAATATATTTGTCAAATGAAACGCAAAGGAGATCCTTTTTTTTTAATTATTATTATTATTTTTTTTCTGTATCCCGATGCTGTTGTTGCTAATAAAGTATGTAACAAAGTGATGGTTAAAACATAAGGGTTCTTATTTTGTTTGAATTAGTCTTCAGGTTTGTCTAAAATATTCGTCAGACCTCTCAGTTTGAAAAACTGGATGCAGAATTTCATTGGAGGAACCTTGGCTGGCTGGCTGCTTATTTAAACCATACCCTTAATCAGAATGCATACATACCTACATATATGTTAGCGTGTACATCTGTGTGTGTATATATATATACACATATAAATGTATATACAAGGTGTTTTTTTTACTAGATCTACAAATTTTGAACTCCTGAATCAAAATTCCATTTTTTTTTTTTCTTTTTTCCAACTAACTCTTTTAATTTTAGATATTTGAAAGTTTATTGTCTCATTTAAGTTAGGGTCTCAGGCTCTGAGTATTTAATGCAGACAAGCACTTAGAAGAGCTCCTCCACCTTTTTTTTTTTTTTTTTTAAAGATACTTTTTAGAATACTACTCTGAATGCCTAGTCCAATACAAAGACAAGTTTTTATAGACAGTCATGTTGTGATTTGAGGTCGGAACTAGTTGTTATACAATCCACAAGTAATAGTACAGTTCAGACGAGGTTCAGGTCATCATAAAGTAGACAACTAGATTTGCTTAGATGTATCACACTCTAAAATCTATTAACTTTATTGATCAGATTCCTACTGATTATAAAAGGAGCCTGGTCTAACTAACATACAGACACTTTCAATTTGAACATTTAAATCTAGATAATAATTATTTTCCTATGTGAGTTATTCTCTCAAAGAATAACTCACTCTTCAATGTAATGAGAGTCCAGGGTAATTTGAATACTAAGTTTCCTACAAGAATATGAGTCTTAGTCTCATTGGAAATATAAGTTTGAAGCCTCATACAGCGCCTTGATAAGACAAGGAAATTCTGTCACGCCTCATCACTGAGCATATATGGTAGAGAGATTTAAAAATTAACCTGGATTCTAAAGTGAAAACGTGAGATTGCTGAAAAATAGTTGAGAATCTTAAGTGTGAATTTCCTGTCCTGTGAGTTTATTTTCTGCTATCAGACTTGTTCTCATTCTAAACTTGGGCAAAAAGTAGAAATATGACTGTGGTAGATTTGTAACATTGAACTCAGAAGTGACAAAATATTTCCTGTTGACATTTTAAAATTGAAATG
Source organism: Cygnus olor (assembly GCF_009769625.2). NCBI lineage: Eukaryota > Metazoa > Chordata > Aves > Anseriformes > Anatidae > Cygnus > Cygnus olor. Next base: position 7,061,610 of record NC_049198.1, on the reverse strand, counting down.
AACCATTTCTGGTTCATCCCATGCTATTTTGTTTTCATATGTGAAACCTTATCAGATATTTTGTGTCACTTTTATTCAACATTAACCCCTATTCCTTCGAGCTGCTATGGGAACTCATCACACTGTTTTAGCTGTGTCCTTGCTGAATGATGTCTGCAAGCATGCACCTCTCTAACAGTGCTCTAGTGGTAACTGCAGTGGTGCAGCAAGTGTTGATTGCATCAAGGGACTTTAAACTGAGCTGCAATGTTTGGACCTTATCGGAAAATCTGAACTACAACAGTAGATACAAGAGTAAAATTTCTTTAAAAATAAAAAGCACAACAAACTTCCTCAGCTTTTTTTTTTTTTTGTCTCTCTCTCTCTGTGTGTGTGTGTATGTGTGTGTGTGTGTGTGAAAAGTTTCAAGTTTTATTTCCCCTTCCCCCCCCAAAAAAAATGTTTGCAAAAACTTTAGATAGATATATATAAATAGATAGACTGACAGACATAGGAAGATGAGTGTAATTTTTGTCCCAAAGTCTAAATCTAGGAGATAAAAAGGTTTGATACATTTGCATGGACTTTTTTTGAACAACCTCATATTAACTGAAAAGCCTGAGCATCCATGGAAATTAATGAAATAAAATCAAAAGAAGCAAAAGGAAAAACAAATAAGGGGGAAAGAAAAAAAATGAAAAAAGAAAGAGGAAAAAAAAAAGACCCAGGGGATGGTTTTCCTAGTTTGACTGACAAGTCCCAAACTGCTTGATACTGAATTATTATTGTTTTACCAATGCATTTCTCTGCTGGGCAGCTTGATCAGCTACATAGAAGGAAACTCAGATTTGGCCATGGCAACAAAGATGCCACAGGACCAGACCTTTTATCTTGCTTCCAGCAATTGCTATGAGTAATTACTCAAAATTCCACTTATTTTAAGGGAAACTGTCCCATTTCTGTTATTGTTTCTTGACTTACCAGCTGCTCAGTGCAGAGTATAGAGTGAGCTGGCGTAACCTCAACATTGCAGACAAGATCTTATGTTCTTTAGTAAGCAACCCAACAGAGATTGGAAGGCAGTATGTGTGAGTAATTAGACAACTGAAATATCTGTTTTGCATGTTTCCAATGTGCGCTTTTTCTCTTTTTCCTCATGCCTCTCCTCATTCCCTTTTGCGCTTTTGGGAGATGCAGGTTGTTTGCCACACATATGAAATCCCATATGTATGTTCATGGGTGTATATGGGCTTACATCTGCCTGTACATTCAACACACAGAAGAGATTTCCTGAAATGGTGTAGTACCTTGTTCACTAAACTAAGAAGACTGAGTAAAAATTAATTGTAAAATCCCTCATTCCCACAGGAGAGCTACTAAGCACTCTGTTACAGCCTGAAGTGGGAGCCAGGGCTGGAGAGCATCAGGAAGTAACATGACCCCACAGCAAAACCTGCAAGGTTTTGATGCTGTTGTATATTTATTTCATTGGCAGAGCTGACTCTTCCTAGTCTGTATTCTGCTTCTCTGCTGTGCCCACCCATCCCTCCTCACACCCCCTCACCTAGATTCTCATCTCTCCCTTTTTTTCTTTTCCCTCTTCCAGTTTCCCTCATGCCAGAGACCTCTGCAATATCATTTTCCGCATAATGAAATCTAGAGTGACATTAATGTAAGTGTAATTTTATAGTGGGGAATGGGTCTAGCTGATCGTTTCTACCTGCTGTGTTTTGATGATAGACATTGGGATGTCACCATCTGTGTAATGAAATTTCACCTCTGTAACGGCTGAGATTATCAAACATTCTTCCAAGCTGTCTCGCAGAAATTTATTTATTTATTTACTCAGTAAGGATGGCAAAGTTGCTCATCTCTGGGAAGCAGAAGGATGGGAAGGGGGAAGTGGAGAGGGGGACATGGAGGGGGGCCAGGTGCTGAACAACAGCCATGCCCAGAAAAAGTAATAGTAATAGAAAATCGCCATGCCAGGGCAGAAAATAAGATTGTGCCACCTTTGCATTCAATGCTGTGTCCACATTCTGTCACTCCCCTATCTCCCTTTACAAGAAATAAGAAGACGCCAAAGCCATATACCAAGCAGAATATTGGCATTTTAAAGTAGCAAGTGAGGATTCTGGAAATTTTATGGCTATAGCGTGCCTTTGTTCCATTTATACACAACTTCTGCTGGGGTTAGTAAGAACTGCATAACATGTTAGAGTCAAATCTGTCTTAAATGGACACTTTCTTCCTTCTATGTGTCCGATGCTGTGATCAGGGAGCCAAGTGACTCATTAAGGGGAATCAGAGACATTTCAGATAATAGTAAAAAGCATTTCTACATCTCTTACTGTTTGGGGGTTAGGAGCTGCTTCTCCTCCCTTGGTCCTCCTTGGTATTTCTGTCCTATAACTTTTACTTTACTCCTTCACCAGCTGTAAATTGTAGAGCCTCTCTTTTCCTCCCCAGTCCTCATGAGAGTAATGTTTGGAGATCTCACTGGAGACCCTGAACCACAGAACCAGCAGAACCATGTTTCACTATGGGAAGCTCATCCTGTTTAGCAATGTCTTTTTCATTTCCCCCGACTTGTAATTAGCTGGCACCTCTGCAAAGAGGGAAACCCAAGATTTGCAGAGAAGGCAAAAAGAAAGGCACCCTGTCAGAGTCACAGGTGGAATAGGTACTTTTTTATTTTTCCATCTGAAGCTAAATTCTCTATTTGTCTAGTAATTGAAGGTGTCTCTCAGATATCTGCAGATTAGATGCTTTTAAGCACATGTAGTAGCCTCCTTTTGTAGGCCAAATTCCAGAAATCCCAGAAAACATGCACTCTATAGCTGCCTAGCACATACCTTTGAGATACTCCAGAAATATTGTCTATATGAATTGCTGTATTTTGACAAGTGAATCTGAAAACACTAGATGTATTAACTGTGCAGACGCTTCCCCAAATGTAACACATTTTCTACACATATATATATCTACATATATATATATATATATATGTCACTTTTGCCTGTAAATCTATGGATGTTTCCATTTGTGAGAGATCATGCAAAAAAGCGCTAAACATGTGAACTCTTATTTTCCTAATAACAAAACACCAGGCCTAAGTACCTGTGGTAGAAAAGAAACAAGGTTCCCACACCACATAGCTGTCTCCAGTGGAGTGTAAGAGCTCATCAGTTTCTGCTGATGAGACTGGACTACAATGAACTGGAGAGTTACTAAAAAAGCAATTGCCATATCTACAGGTTTGATGGAAAATAACCTCTCAAGACTTCATTGTTCTGTGACCTTTCTTGGTGTCCACCAGAAAACGCTCTGTGCTCACCATTTTATGTTTTTCTGGTTCTTCCGTTCTCGACACCCCTATGACCACCTGGGTTTGACCTTAAGAACCATCTATCTGGAAAATCAAAGAATCGATTGACCTCATTCCACTAGTTGCACTTTCTCTAACCTCTTCTTGTATAAAACTTTGTTGTTCACAGGAAAGCGAGAACTCCTTAAGATTCTTATCTTGCTGCAGTGGTTAAATAGGCCAGCATACTTTTGTTTCCCTAGAAACTAAAAAAAGAAGAAGAAAAAAATGGTAATAATAATAATAATAATAATAATAATAATAATAATAATAATAATAATAATAATAATAGTTCATGTTAATGTAAAACATTTCTTCTGACATGGAATAGTTAATATTTTATTCCAGTCTTATAAGAAACTGAAGTAATGAGAAAAATGCTTGAAATTTTTTCTTTTCCTCCCAGCAAATATAGTTTTAGAAGAATAATTACTTGATTCAAAAAAATAAAAAATCCTAAATAAATACTAATACTAAATAAAGAATAATTCTTCCCCAGATACTTTTTCCTTCCTATGATTATTTTTTAACTAGTCTAGATAATGATATTATTAGCTAATTAGTGATAAATGTCAGTAATTTTATTTTACTGAGACCATTTGAAGTCATGTGTATATTTAAGCAAAATGCAGCCTGACTGAAACCTGAGGCGGTATGAAATTCTCTTCTGCCCCAGAGACCCTGCACTGAGCCAATGCTTCATGCAGATCTGGCCTCCACACACAGAGAGAGATGGGACCAGCACCAAGCTCCCAAGGGAGGAGTTTTCCCCTATTTAGGGCTGGTTTCTGCTGGTTCTTGGCACATGGTGGACTATTTTAGAAGAACTTTCATCTACTAGTCGAGGATCAGTTTGAGCTAGGAGCTTGAGCCCTGAGTCAGACGGGCCTGGATGTTCAAATGGAAAAGAAAGCGAGGCCATGACTTGCTCGTCTTCTCGTCTGCCACTGGAGCTTGCCAGGCATGGCAAAAAAGGTGTGATTTAACATAATGGCAGCTGTTGCATGTTAGTTTCTGCCCTGGAAGCTCCCCCTGCCCCAACACCCAACAGCAACCCAATAAACAACAGCAAACACCCAATCTCTTGGCCATATTCCTCTAGGAATTCAGATGTATCTTCTCTGGCTTACTTTCTACTCCAAAAGAAACTCCCATACCTAAAAATCCAAACCTTGCCCTCAATGTGTGATCGAGCTGTTTCAGAGCTTTGTTTTGCTTTTTTGAGAAGGAAACAGTTTTCAAATCTTCTTGTGCCCATCCTGGACAAAAGACAGATGACCTTTTGTGGTTTGCAGCAGGGAAGGTTCAGGTTGGAAATGAGGAGACATTTCTTCTCAGAAAGAGTAGTCAGGCATTGGAATAGGTTGTCCCAGGAGGTGGTGGAGTCACCGTCCCTGGTAGTGATTAAGGAAAGGTTGGACCTGGTGCTTAGGGACATGGTTTAGTGGGTGACATTGGTAGTAGGGTGATGATTGGACCAGATGATCTTGAAGGCCTTTTCCAACACTAGTGATTCTGTGGTTCTAAATTTTTGTCTTAAGCAGAGCCTACCAAACACTTTATGCAGCAAAGCAAAACATTGATAGTCCTTCAGTATTTTCTCTATGTGTCTATGTATTTCTGGAGTAAGACCACCAATCCTCTCCCTCCAGTACCCCTGTACAGACTGTAGGAATACCAAACACAGCTAGGGGCTAGCTCAGTGGCCCACAAGTTTCCCGTCTGGTCTCTGACAATGTCACTGCCTGTGCAGGCACAAAATCACCACCCAGATCATCCTGGGGGAGCTCAGCAACTCCTTCCCCACTGCCTGCTCAGACGCACTCCCTCAGTAAGTACTATCAGGAAAAATCCACGATGCAGAATACTCGAATAACCATTTATAACAGTTTTCCACTCTCTGTCTTCTCAGGTTCTTGGTTTTGTTACTGCTCTTGCTTTAGCAGGAAATCTGTGCATATGCCATCTCGAAAGACTGAGAAGAGACCTATCATGGATAGCTCCAGAGAACCATATGCAACTTGAGAGAAACTGTCTCTCACCTTCAGCCCAAAGGGAGAAAACAGGGAATATATTAACTGTCAGTAACCTTTAAGTACAGGGCTCTGCATTTCTAATTAAAGTAGCTTGTAACAAATTGGGGAGTGTCTACATATGTGTATAATGCCTGTATTTTTTTTTGGTGCATAACTAGACTATAATAAAATCAAATATTTATAAGAAATAAATGAAGGGATATTTCCTGAGCAGCAATTTTTGAAGCTGTCACTAACTGTTGTAAACGCCTAGTATTTCTTTCCAGAAATAAATTGAACCATATTAATGATGTATATCATGGTTTGAGTCATCAGGCTCTAAACCTCAGATTTTCCAGAAGCTGAGAGAATAGACCTGGGGAACAGCCACTGCATATATGCCTGGTTGCTATTTTGTTCCTTATGTATTTGTCTTTGACCACTTTCATCAACAGCATATTAGGCTAGAAAGAGCTTTGATCTGACCCGGCGAGGCAGATCTTATCACCCTGAATTATTGTTACTGACACTGATTTACAGTGCTCTTGCTTTTATTATTTTATTGTAAGAGCTATCCCCAGGCACTATGCAAACGCATGGCCACAGCTCTAGAGAATTTATACTCTCTGATGGGAGCATCAGGAACACAGACATCATCAGCTAAGATTTTAATCCCTTTCGTCATTTAATTGCTGATGATGACACACAGAGGCCTGGTTACTGTCCGTAATGGGAACTTTATCTTTTTTACCTGAGCTTCAGTATGAGAAGGGAAGGTGCAACAGGACCTATGGAGAGAGACATCACTGAGGTTTCAGTACAAAGCACTGATTCATCCTAAATTTAGGTGCTGACCTGGTTCACACAACTTAAGGGACTCCTCACCCAACCTTCCCCTATAGGCAGAGGGAGACAGGTCAGGAATAAACAAGTTCCCAGCCATAATGGGAAACACTTCTTTCCCTGATGGATTGTAAGGCAACTTAGGATAATTAAACTCCTAATCTGGATGCCTCAGTTATTACTGAGTGCAATGAATGTGGGGGTCTTTAGCAGAGCAGTTTGCTGCATGAATCTGTAGAATGGAAACAACTAACAGAAATAATATAATTCAGAAATAATACATAGCAGAACTACAGTAACACAAGAATTAATCACACTTTTTACTCTATTTGAAGGGGGGGAGGGTTTTTTTTTTGCTAACATACAAACAAAAACAACAAGTTTAGTAAAAAAAGTATTATTTTGGTTTATGCAGTTTTTTTGGTTTTTTTTCGTTTTTGTAAACAAATACATATATGTAAAAAATACATATATATTTGCTGATACTTTAAAAGAGTGTTTTGTTTTTTTTTTTGATAATAAATGTTAATAATGAAATAAAATATAGAATAGTTATTGGGTTTTGCTTTCATGACAAATAGGCGCTGAGAAATCCATGCCACATTACCATCCTTGATTGCTCTGATGGAACTCATTTTCATCTCCTGTTCCTCTAATTACATGAAAATTGCATACTTTTTATGCATGACACATTTTCTGCAGCTTTAGAAAAAGGTTGTGAAGTGGAAAAAAAACATTTATCAGTTTCTTTTCCCCACTCATAACAGCTATATATCATCTACCGAGTGATCAATCCAGCTTTAAGTGCCAGTTTTCTGTGCTATTGTTGTAACCAGAAAAGGAAGTATATGAAAAAATATGTTTTTAGGTGTGTTTTCCCCCCGTTAGCTCTTAAGAATGGAGATTTAGAGTGGTCTTGTCACTGGTCTGTTATTCTCTTCCCAGGCCTACATTCTATAATTTCAGATTTCAAAGCACGGATGAATGATACAACATGGGTCTGAGTGGAAAAGACTAACTTTGAACAATAGCACCTCTTAAGCTATTCCCCATCCCTCAGGTTTTGTTGAAAGTTTATTTTAATAGTCTGATGCGAAGTAAAAATCACCATCATTGCTACAGAGGCATTAAAAAGTACATGGACAGTACTAATAAATTACAAGTACAAGGATAAATTAGATGCCACATACCTGGTTTTTAGTTATTTGTTTGCTTTCATGATGGGAATGGCATGGTGGAGGGGAAATAACAGTTGATGTCGTTAGTCTGTATTTAACTATAATGGGCTTGCACCAGGTGGGTGCATTTTCATCTTCCTAGGGTAACAACAAGTGATTTAGGTATTTTTCTCCTGACAGTAGCTCTGATGATGAAATGTACTCAGCATGTGAAGACCTCTATCCAGATGGCCAACACAAGCTCCAGCCACTTTTAAGCCCTTTAAGAAGCATTGTTGAAAATCCTTGCAAAACTTCAGCAGTGATCAGCCCTTGAGCTTTGAATACAAATATGTTTCAGGGCATTCCTGTTGTTTTAAGTTTTAGTTCTACTTTACTCATTATTCATGTTAATTCTTTTATATCAGAAATTTGTATCAGCAGGGAAAATTTATACAATTAAATTAATCACAATGTACAAGTCCCTTTCTAAAACAGAGGCTAGCTGGGACCTTAGATATCCCACATATAATCGGTTTAGTCACAGTTTAAAGCTGAGAATTTCACTAGAATAAATGGGATAAATAGGTATGGGTACTGGAAAGCAAGTATTGATACTTCTGTTTTTCTTCCCTGTTGTTGATTCATTTCTTAAATCAACAGCAGAAACAAAATCTTTCTAACCAGAGTGAAATAAAGCTGTGTGATCTGACCTGATATGCATGCTGGCAAACAGTACAAGAATGTGGGTTCATCCTGACACTTTGATGTGTCCAGTAACTGTCCAGCAATAGCACACAGAAAAGATTCTTTTGTACTGGGGAATGCCTCACTCATAAAACCCACTCTCTGTGGGAAAGGAATTCGCAGGGAGCTTTGTGCTGTTTCACACATCCCTGAGTTAGAGATAATGAGGAAAACAGCGGTAGAACCAAAAACTTGAGCAAGGTTGAGATAAAGTAAATTGGCTACAGTGTTAAAGATGAGCTTTGGGCAGTGGCCAATTGCTGGCTGTCTCAAGGCACTTGTCTGAGGGTCTGTAACCAATTGATTCGGGTGCGTGGACAGCATGTGGGGCTACGGGGAAAGTATATGTAGTAGTGAAAAAGGGCAATAAAGGTCTCCTGTTCAAGAGCCATCAGGAGTCCGTGTTTTGCATCCCTTCAACTCTCCTTGTTCAAGCTCAGCATTTGAGTATGTGCAAGTCTTTTAAGCTTCAGAAATAAAATTCAGGTCTGTCAATTTTTTTAGACTTAAAATGAAAGGATGATCTTGATGAGAAGAGCACAGAAATGTGAGTTTCCTGCAGCTTTCACAACACAATAGCAAGTCAGAAAATGGAGTTGGCAACACACATCCTTGAAGAGAGAGGACCATGCCATGATCTCATTCTGGCCGGATCTACGTGCAGTTAATTTCCAACATAAGGCATTCACAAATAACTAACTAACCTGTCCCTCTTAAATATCTGTTCACATTACGGTGAGACTTCTCTCCCCTTTTCCTCAGGTTTGTTTATTACACCCACTGGTTACATCATTTATTAAATTAACCCACAATCTAGGTCTTAAAAGCCCGTGTAACCTTGAGTAAAGTTATCACAGATGATAAAGGCATCACAGACAACTAATCCAACTTCACTTCAATCCCTGCAATGCTTTTATCTTTGTAATTTGTTCTGGTACTGGGGCTGAATAAAAAAGGAGCTTTACTAATCACCTGAGAAGTTACTCATATTTTGTATGGGCAAAACTGGGGACCAAGTTTTACATACTCATCAGAAGAAGTACTGTCTCCAGCCAGCAATTAAAATTTCACTGAATTTGATAGAAATATTGCACATATTTTACTGGAGTCGAGATTTAATTCTGTGTTTTGTGGCGTACATAATGCTTAGTTCACTGGGGCCCCTACACACTGGTAAAATATTGCCAGTTAATAGTAATGAATTTGTTTATTTTCTTCTGCTGATACCACGAAATGGAACCTTTAAATAATTAACCTCCACTGTGTTGTTTAGAAAGGTCTGTATTTTCTAAGTGTTTTTAATAATGACAGTAGGAGAATTAACTATAAATTAATATATTTCAGTGTGACAATAAAAATTCAATTTATTTAACTTTACAAAGAAAATAAGTCATGTTTTTTACCTGTATTTTCTCATTAGGAAAGACCCAGGTATTGAAACACAGGCTTTCTAGGTTTGCAATGACAATTGTTCAGATAGCAGTGCAAAATCTAATTTGAGGAATGTTTTAACGAGGAAATACATATTGAGTTTTTTTGGGGGGGTTCACAGTCCTTTTTACAACAGGATATACGGATGACCGCTAAACATTTCCAAAAATGTTCAGTGATCCCAAAATTTCGTAAGTTAGATATAAATGTATGCATATTTTAAACTTCATGCCCCCCAAAAAATGGCTGACATGAGCTTCCACATACCAATCTCTGGGGAGAAAAAAAAAAAAGAAAAAAAAAAAAAGTTTTTAATGAGAACTTTGTGGATGAAATTTACAACAGAAAATTGCTATGACCAGTGATGAGTTCCATTATACATATATTTCCACCTATAAAGCCAGGTTCAAAATTCTTGGTGAGGAGGCATGCAAATCATTAAAATGACTGCAACGAGCTAGAAATCTATTTATTTCCAAGTGGTATATAAAGCAATTTTGTCCGTAACATTTTTCTGAAAGTTAAACATTATGACCTAAATGTGAGGGAAGAAGGTTTTTAACCCTTTGTAGCAAATGCCATATTACCCTGATGTGAGAATGTCTATACTGTATTGTGAACTGTAATCCAGATTTTTCTTTGGGGTTATGCTGCTTTTGCTGTTTATTTACTATTCTTTTTGAGTGAGGAAAGGGGAGTAGTTCCTTTCATGCTGAACAAAATGTAAAGCCTGATGAGCTGAGTTAGTTACATATAATTTGACAAAGCTGAAGGAAAATATGCAATTGTGTAATTAAAGAGACTTAGCAAGATATTTGCAGGGGGTATAATTAGGAATGATGGGATGAAATCTAGGAAACAAAAATGTGTTGAAATATTACAGCATGCACATTATTGTGAGATGTTAGATTATGGTAACATTTCTTGCTGGAATAGATAAACCTCTGGGTCTGCTGAGCAATGAATACTGAGTTCTGAGCTTAGCCTGTACACTGGGCTTGAACAACATGAGCTGAGAGTGCTTTTCTGGTTCTTCATCTGCACAGTCTCTGTGGCAAGCAATGAGGTCCTCATATATACATAAAGCTTAACTATATTTGTGTTTTAAAAGGTTTAGGGATCTGCATAGGTATAGCCAATAGATGAGAAAACTGAATTAACTACTGAAACAGAACCTGAAATAGAAACCTACTTTAACTTAGATACACAGTGAGTATCAAATGACGCGATGACTAGAAGTCACAAAATTGGGTAAGAAGATCCAAAATCTCCCACAACTCCCCTTGACAAAAAGGAGTAAAGTCTGTTCTCTCACCTTTATATAATTATGAAACAGTGCATTTGCACCCAACTTTCCATAATAATTGATAAATTACTTATTTACCAAAAAGTCAATATTTGACATTTATAAAAAATTACTAACAGTTCCAGTAAAAAACTGCAATTATACACCTTCCACTGAGGAAACTGAACAGAAAGATAATTCATAAGATACCAGTGAAGCTGATAGTTTTATTCTCCATCATCATCATTATGATATTTAAGATAATAAAATAATATATATATATTTTTTTTTCATTGTGTTTTGCAGTAGTATGGAATTAGAGGAGCCTTAGATGATCTTTTTAGAGATGTAAAATGTAATTTCAAGCTTAGGTTTTGAAACTAAGCATGCAGGGAAAACTTGTCTTCAAATGATCTTGGCTTTGGTGTAGGATCAGATTCCTGCTGAGACAGGGCCAGCATAAATTATGACCAACGAGGAGCGACGTACAGGATGCTATGTCCCAGAGAATGGGCTGCGGCTCTTGTAGCACAACCCTGCCGTAGGACTGTTCTGTACCATTGTTTGTGTACTCTTTGTATAAAGAATCAGTGAACAGCTTTTACAGAAGCGTTTGAGATACTACTGCAACAGCAGAACAAAGTACATTACAGGGTTTGTATCAGTCATGGCATTCACTAAGGAGAATAGCAGATAAAAGCATAACAAACCTTGCAAGATCACTCTTTAGGAGAAATTAAAGACTAAGAGAAACTTTCATAATTCTGAGAGCATAAGTCAAATACCCATATTAAAAATTAACCACCTAACTTGAAAGGCTGAAAATCTGTTTCTCCCTCACTGTCTGAGATGCTGGAGCTTTTCAGTCATGCTGTTTTATTAACAATGAGTGAGGTGGAAAGCAGGCTCAAGTGTAGGTAAGACATCTGTATTATTCATGCTGAGAATGCAGTTTCTCATCTTCAGGATGTATTTTCTTATTATTATTAGTATTACTGAAGCCTTCCTCTGTGTGAAACTCTGAAGTGACACCTAAGAGAGGTACTGTAACTGAAGTATTTTTCCCAGTTCCAGGCATTTGACTACATCCAACTTCACAGAAGGTAAGGCCAAGAGCAGGTAATTATTGCCTACTTGGATAAGGAAAAAAAGCTTCATTGTGGTTTGGAGTGCCTTTATTAGGAACCTTTTTAAAAATGGAGATGCCGTTACTTTAAATTTAACTCTGAGTATCTTCTTACTTGGGAAAGTCAGTGAAATAAATGAAGTAGTCCAAGAGCTGATCCCTACCCACAGATTAATAAACCATCATGACATTGGCAGACTCTTAGCTTTTCTCCAAAAGTTTTTATTGTTTTTGCCTCACTTAAAATATTCTTCTCTTACTCTAGCATATGAGGTGTCATCAAATTAAAATGACTTATTATTCATTTGTCTTTACTTATCATAAGAACCTACCATGGTTTGTTTCAGGGCATCTTTAGACTGAGGTGGCTGTATATTAAAAAGCTAACAGTATGAGAAGAAAGTATTACTCAATTTGCAGGTATATGAAAGAATGAGAATTGATGTCTGAGCCCTAACGGAGCTCACTAGCCCTGAAGTGAAGTCACTTGTTCTGAAGGCTCATATGGTTGAAAGACTATTTAAGATATTATTTATTTTTTGTTATATATTTTATGCTTACAGCATTGGCAGTAAATAAACACACTGAAGAAGAAAACGCTACTTAATGAGGAGTAGATGAGATTGAATGTGACTGTTCCAGACCTGTACAAGAGGCACTGGCCCATTAAATGAATGTGTAGAGCTACCGCTTAATGTAAGTAACCAAATAATCAATTTCTGAAAATAGCAAATAATTTAAAAATAGCCCTGTCTGATCTGAACCAGTACTGGCATCAGACCAGGCATTTCTCAGGTACCTACTTCTTCCCTTAATCAATCAGTTCTGACATTTTTCCTTTTTTTCCTTTCTTCCTTTTATTCCTTTTTCTTTCTCCTCTCTCTCTCTCTCTCTCTCTTTTTTTTTTTTCTTTAACCTCATTTTGTAGAATTACGTGACCAGCCAACCTCTGTAGATAAAATTCTTAAGCTTGTTTAATATTCCATTAGTTTTGTAGTCCATTAACATATTGGAGTGGTTGTAAAAGGAGAATCAATACAGCAGATACAGCACAACTATGGAAACTAGGACCCTGGGGGTTCTGCTCATGGTGTTGGTATTCCTTGCTCTACAACCTTGAGGCAGCCACTTAACCTCTTGGTGCCTGAGTTAATTCAGCTGTGAGAGAATGTAGGAACATTTGCATACTGCACAAAGGTCTAGAGAAAAGTAATTTGTAAACCTTCGGCAATGCACATCCATTCATGCCTGGTCAGATTTGTAATTCCATTATAGAAGTAAAAATCTGAGGTCACTTGAGAAAATATTGCTTTTAATATTGGTTATCTGCTTGGAGATCCTTGAATAAAACAGTTTTTTGTCAGGACCAAGTGTTGAATCCAGAGAAGAAAGACTGAGATCTTCTTCTGTTGTAAAGGGACCATATCTGAATTAGAAAAAAAAGAGTGATGGAAAATATTTATCTTTTTTTTTTTTTTTTTTTTGATTATGTTTGTTTACGCAGTAGAATTCATAATCACTGGCAGTTCCTAAGACAAGTTTTTAAACAACTACAGAATACAACTATTTATATACATATACACACGTCACAAATATCCCTTGTTATCCTAAGTAGCATCAATAAAAATTTAGAAGGGATGTAAAGACATACATTCACGGAGTAAGCTAGTCTCTAACATCAGTGATCACAGTGGAGGAAAGGGACCACGCGGAGAAACGTTCCATCAAAGAAAAAACACCAATTTGGCAGGATTATGGGCCTTATCCAATACAACAGTTACAGTGTTATTAACACATATTAATCTCTGCTTATATTGAAAATACAGATGAGCCCCACTAGATTCAGCCTGAACTGTCAGCACAAGTGTGATCTGGAAGGGATTTCCTTGCATGACTTCTTTAGAGGTCTACACATCTCACTAGAGCTTCTTCATCATTTTGTCTGGGGCAGTCCACATGGAACCAGGGAAAATCCACTGATAATTGTGTATATTTCCATAATCTTTAAGTATTTTCTCACTGGTGGTTTAAGTAAGTAATCCTGGTTCAGCAGACTTCTGAGAAAACAAGTAAGGCAAGTAACAAGTCTTTAAACAATCCACCTCTAGGAGAAAAAGCACTTAATTCACTTCTTCTGTTCAAAAGTGCTAAAAAGGTTGAAGTCAAAGGACTCTCAGATTTTTCTCTGAGAAAGACTTGAAGATGTCACTTGGAGAAAAATGACAGCTAAGAAACCGAGACCTAAGAGAATTTTCATTGAAGGGTATAGGTATAAAATAATGTTATTTCAAGTCTAGAGATTGTAATTAAGCCCAGTCTCTCCAATTTCAACTACCTACCTCTTCCTTTCCCTTCTAGCTGTACAACAACTGCCATGAACCTGGTAGCTTACACCTGGCAGAAAGGCATAAGCATATGACAAGGACCCATTAAAATATGAGCTTCTAGAATCATAGAATCATTAAGGTTGGAAAAGACATTCAAGATCATTGGGTCCAACCATCCCCCTACCACGAATATCACCCACTAAACCATGTCCATAAAGCACTATGTCCAACCTTTCCTTGAACACTCCCAGGGATGGTGACGCCACCACCTCCCTGGGCAACCTATTCCAATGCCTGACTACTTATTCTGAGAAGAAATGTCTCCTAATTTCCAACCTGAACCTCCCCTGGTGCAACTTGAGGGCATTCCCTGTAGTCCTATCACGAGTTACCTGTGAGAAGAGGTCAATCCCCAGCTTTCCACACCTTCCTTTCAGGTGGTTGTAGAGAGCAATAAGGTTTCCCCTGAACCTCCTCTTCTCCAGACTAAACAACCCCAGTTCCCTCAGCTGCTCCTCATACGGCTTGTGTTCCAGGCCTTTCACCAGCTTTGTAGCCCTTATATGGACATGCTCCAGGGCCCTGATGTCTTTCCTGTTGTGAAGGATCCAGGTGCTGTAGCCTCAACTGTGTGAAACCACGGGAAGAGGGAACACCGAGCCACGCTCAGGCCCTGCTGACAAAGCCTTGACGGATGCATGCCCAAAGAGGTTGCACATGGACTAGGAGACCAGATGAATGAGGAATTGTGACTCTAACAATTATTTAGTGGCTTATGGTTGCCAGCTCATTCTCTGCTGGGTCAGATTAGCAGTCTTTGATACAAATGATTGTTACGGAGAGAATAAACACTTTTTTTTTTTTTTTTTTAACTTTTCTAGCAATTTCTTTCAGTGCCTGCCTATGGCTGTCCAATACTTCAATTTCTAAGGGGGCTGAGAGCTTGTGCTCTGCCACATCCATTATTTCTCACTTTGTTGGTTGCTAAGCAGTCCCTTGTTGCTAAGTAGGGTATGAGCACTTAATTTACTACATTCTTTTTTCTCGTACCAGATTTTAGAAATTGCAGATCCTGTTTAATCAATGTGTAAATGCATGCTTTTGATGTATTTTTTCCTAAGAGCAATATTTTGATCATTCTTAATGATACTTAATGAAGTCACCGCATGATTTCTGATTGTACCTAATCGAAGCTTGTGACTTGCATTTCAATGCTATCATCTTACAGTTTTATGCCTGTCAGATGAAACTTTACAAGGACCCAAACAAATTAGGAAACATACAGAATTGATGCGTTTCTTGGAACAAAGTTGCTTGGAAATATATATATATAATTTTTCAAATTAATTGTAAGGTAAAAGGTATTTCTTACATGATACTAATCTGATGGAGAAGAACCACAACAAATTCAGATGATGAGAAGGATAATATATTATTGCGAATGTTTACATGAAATGAACTAAAACTGTCAGACCAGATCCTTAAGATTAAATCTCCACACAAAGCCATCAAAACAATTAAATAATTATTATTTTCATGAATATCTCCTTGTTTAATGCTGACAATAGGTTGGCATTGTATGGATGCAAGCATCAAGACAGATCCTACCTGAAAACTTCTTGGACAGTAAAAACAGATTCTGCAATTATTTACTCATAAAAAGTAGTCACATAACCTGGGTAAAGTCACCAGATCTGTTTAGCTGATAAGATTTCTGAGAAGCTTTCTTATTTGGTGAGATGGGCATTCTCTTTTACACTGATATGAAGGCAAAAAGGCCACTGTTGATCTAACTGAGAAAATGAAATGTTTTATAAATATGGTATTAAAAGTCAAAGTCTGATATTTACCAGTTATGCAAGGTTCTGGAAACACTGTCCCGTAGAAGAGGGAAGAAAGACCAATAAAAGGACGCTGGGTAATGCACCAGTGGTTTTTACCTCGTTACACAACTACTTGTCACTCTTAAGAAAATTCCTTTAAATTGTACATGGTATTACCATGAACACCTCTGAATTCTACTTGTGTCTGGGATATCCCATGTAAGAGTTCATATATTGCTGTCTCCATATGAGCCACAAATGTTGGCTTTACATGGGAAGAAACATTCTGATGCCTTCATTATCAAAGGGTCAGTGGAAGAACTCCTTTTCCTTACATCTCTACCACCACTATACCTACATCTGTTCATATTATTGTTAGTTGATCCTCTCACTTTTTTGTAGAGTCAAGTATGAAAGTTACTTAATTAAAAAAAAGATGGGTTGCCTGAATTAGATTAAAAAAAAAAAAAAGGGAAGTGAATATGTTTAACACATGAATGAAAATGAAAAGCAAGCAAACAAAATCAGAAGAAAGTAATTTAACTGTAATGCTAATATGTCAAGATTATTTTTTCATGGTTTTAAGAGAGCCTTTGCCAAAGGAGTTTACAGGTTACCTGAGAAAGCCTGAAGAATAAATAAAATGTTGGAGGCAAAGAAAAGCATTATAGGGCTTTCTAATAAAGATGCTCTCTGCTATATAAGAGAAAGTGGTAAAAAGAGAGCAGTTAAATATATGGCCGCTCTTAAATTCTGTAAGTGACTTCTGACTCACAGTACAAGTCAATGGACTAACAAAATTACTTATGATCAAGCCATGTGGCAAATCTTAGCATTGAGTAACACCTTGTTTTAAGTGCTCTATTGGTAGAATGAGTCAGAGCTCTTAGGTTGTGAGAGGGTTGGTGCAAGGCTTCAGAATACGATGTTCAAAAGCCATCAGGAGTCAAAAGGAGCTACCGCCTGCTAACTTCAGAGTTAGAGCACACTGGTGGGTCAGCTTAAATAAGCAGAAGCTGCAAGCTTGTTGCAGGATATTTATATCTCCTTGTTCAGCTTCTAAAGAATTTTGGTTAGGATGTGGAATAGCATCAACAGGAAGATAAACGAGAGATCTACCTCAGGCTATATGTTAACCTAAAGCTACTAAATTGTTTTAAAATAAATGAAAACACCACAGCAGAATGAGTGTCCTATTCCATCTAGACCAACCTCTGCTGCCATGGGCTCATCACATAAAACTATTGCTGCAAACTTAGAGTAATCATTTTAAAAGTAGTTAGTATTTTTCCCTTCCTGTTATTATAGGACTGGTTATCCAGAAAGGTTTCTAGTTAGCAGTGGATAAACATCTATTAATGGACTGAATATGATTTATTCATGGTCATTTATACTGATTTATTCTGTGTTAAAATTACCTCTAGCTCAAGTAGCTGCTTTTCTTCTTTGGTATCATCTTCTCCCCCAGTAGTCTGTATCAGCTTTAATTTTGCTTGCTTCAACAACAACAAAAAAATATTTCAGTATATTATTGAAAGAGGGATGCTCCTATTATTTCTTTGGATCATTCTAGCAATCCTGCAAGCTTTCTCAAGATATATGATCAAGTTACTTTTAAATTAATGGCAGACACTCTTATATGCAAATTAAGTTCTGTTTTAGCACTGAGAACATAAACAAGCTTTTAGTTCTTTTTGTGCATGTGCAAAGTACTTCCATGGAACACGTTTGAGTTACTCTGGATTCATGGTGCACTTGAGAATATGTCCAGTTGTAGGCATTATCCCTGTCCTAGACAAAAAGCATTTTGCAACTCTGATTCTATAATTCTTAAAATATTAACGTCTCCTTCTCCCTCCACTCACCCCCCTCACCCTCTGTATTACAGTCAGAATGAGGGGAAAAAATCAAATTGGGTTCCTGTTACTACTGTCATTCCAAACATTTTCAGATCACTGCCTAATCAGCTCAGTCCTTGTGTCAGATTGTCAAATTCCTAAGCAAGCTATTTCTCTTTCTTACAGTACTAATGTTGCTTTCCAGATATACAGCATCAGCAAAAGCCTTAGATGATGTGAATCATTTGTTTTAAGACATACATGGGCAGAATGTGAATAGAAGATTAAAGTGTTTTTATGTTGTCCATAAGAAAATAAAATCTCAACCCAAGCATCAACAAAAAAAAAAACAAAACAATACCAAAAAAACAAAACAAAACAAAACAAAACAACAACAACAAAAAAAAAACAGTGAGAAATAGAAGGAAATATGTCATCTGCAACATAGGCTAATGTAAGTATTACTTTATGAATCCAATAAAGCAAAGTTTGGAGTGCTTTCAGATGGGAAAGCTCCTGCAGAGACTCTTCTCTTGTCCTAAAATATTTCAATTTTCTGTTTTATTTATTTATTTATTTCAACAATAATCACATGCAAAAGAAGAAGCATTGAATTATGGAGGAACAGTAGAAATCTAAAACTTCTGAACCTTTGTGGTGATTTTGTTGAGTGAAAAAAGGAGGGGAGGGCAGGGTAACAAAGGGAGGAGCTTTATTGCTTTCACAGTTTATCATATGAAGCTGTTTCCACTTTTTTTGGAATAATTTAAAGATCTACAAGCAAATCCATTCTCTCTGTGAAGAAGAGCGAGGAAACCATTTTGAAGATGAAGTTCTTCACCCTACCCACTATCCCAGCCCAGGATATGTGGGACTAGGCAGTAGGAAAATGTTTCAATCTTCCCGTCCATTAGCTTATGAACCTTTATTTAAAGACAGAAGTACAGACTGTGCCAAATATATGCTGGGCTCGTAATGAAGACAAACGTCCATTTGGAGCTGAGTTCAGGCTGTGGAATTCATTTTACTCTGGAACTTTTATCACTGTATAATTAGAGTGACATTTGGTCAGTCTCATTAGATCTGGATTGAGACCGGAGACTCAGAGGTAGAGGTCCAATAAATTCTCTCCTCTAAAGCTGACATTTGTTTCATTATTGTTTTAATTGTCGTACTTTCTTTACTGTCACTGGGCCTTGCAATACTGCTCATCTGGCATGATTTTGGCTCTATCATATCTATTAATTCTCCATCTTGTCTGTATTTTCTGTATTCTCCCAGATCAACTGTTTTGTCTGAAATTCATGACCCCAAGGACCTGAGCATTGTCTAACTGTGGTGTGCTGAGGAGGAAAATTCCTAAAAGAAACCCTCAGAGCTGTTAGGAAATGACTATGGTAATTGAGTAGGTTATATAATTCCCTTACGACTTTAATATGACAAAAAACTGGCTAGTTCACCCACTACTGAAGTAAAATATCTTAATGCTGATAACTAAGTCTGATATCTCCGAATCATGAACTAAATTATCCTACTTTTCTTGTCTTAGGCCATTGTGATATGTGACTAAGGAAAAGAAGCTACTTCAGATAAGGATTTACCTAATCAGATAGAAGTTATAAACAACTTTATCTGAACTACTCATTCACAAAATGTCTCAATGGAGAGAAATAGCCACAGCTTGGAAAAATGTCTGTATTCTAAAATAGGCTTCTAAAAGAGATCAGGTGAGAGTTAGGAGTAATGCACAGCAAACGTGTTTACATCAAGGAGATCAGCTGCAGATTTCTATATTGTAGACATCTAAACTAAGGCAAGATGTATCCCACTTTACCTTATTCTTTGGCAATTTTCCAATAAGCTTTTTCCTCTTCCATATGAGAATTCTAACACAAAAAGAGAATACAAGCTTGAAGGTCATTAAATATACATCATATATGGGTGGAATCAAAAATCAGTGAAAAGATCAAAGGGAGACAGAGATGAATGGGTAAGCCGGGTAGGATCAGTTAATTCATTGCCTACCTATTGTAGTAGTTATCTTATAGGGGAAAAATAAATAAATAAAAAATCTTCGTCATTCAACCAAGTACTCTAATATCTGATCAAAATAAAGGTCTGTATACCATTGGGTGATCAATTGTTAAAGTTTTGATCTAAGTCCTCAGGCTAACACAAATAAGCAAAGAAATTTTCTATTACGATCCACGTGAATGAAAAAGAAATAAAAAAGCAATTAATGCAATAGTACTTGCTAAAGCCCACCACATTGCTTACTAAGCACCCAGGTAAAGGCTATTTTCTATGAACGCCTAAAAGTCCTTATTAATTATGAAGTTCTTTGCTCTGTCTATGCTTGTTCAAGCTTCTGCAAGTAGTAGCTAACAAATAAGACATTTGCTAAAAGCTAAACACAAAAAAGCTAAATGTTCCAGGTAATCTTAATACTCTTCTTATGTTCTGTCATTACCATTAGGAAAGTGACATGATACTGCCTGTAGGGTCTGTTCTAAGGACAAGGTTCTGTTCTAAGGTTCTAAGCAGGTACATTGTTTAATGGTTAATGCCTGACTCATGAATAAGAACACACAACAAAGAGAGAAATATTTAATTTTGTATTATAGAACATCATTAGGAACTATTTGATAAAATACAAATATGGTAGAGACTCCTTAAAATGCATAACTTTCACGTATGATCAATTCTCTCGTCAACCCATTTTATTCTTACAGAAAGAGTTTGATAGTGATGGAGACTGATGACATGAAATTTTTAAAAATGTGTTTTTGTCTATTGTATCACTGAATAAACGTAATTGAATGGTGTATTTTTATTTTTTTTCTTCCCTTTTACTGTTTTCATGTGGAAGATCTATACTGTAGATGTATATTTGGAGCACTGTGAATTTGTTTTTTTAAAGTCATTGCTTTTGTATACGGCCCTTACTGAAGCGCAAGAAATTGCTTAAGGAGAGGAAGTGGTTTATGGAATCTGGGCTAAGTTTGTGTACCTTTGCAGCTAGAGTAGTCTGGTACATTTTCACTCTTTCTTTTCTCTCTTCTGTCATTTACAGTAAGAAAGTCACTCTCTGCTCATGAGACGCATCTTTTATTTCTGTTCCCAGTTAAAGACTCGTGGAAATCTCAAACCACCTATTTAATGCCTTTAAGTTAGATCATGGCAGGATATAAACATCTCGGTAACAGAGACCAACCCAGAAAGTTAACTTTCTAGTGGCAACATAAACCTGGAGACAGTTCATTCCAATGGCTTCTCTGTCTTTGACCACAAAAAAATCTCTGGTGAAGTACCATGAATACGTCTGGTCATTCATGGTATTCCTCAACCATTTGCCTCAACTCTTATCTTAATGATTTTATTAATGAGCTTTGTAAAAACCTATCATGCTCTAGAAGCACAACACAGGAAGGGACTCCAAATACAAATGGAAGTTGGAATGCTGTAAAGAAAATATTCCATGCCCGTAAAAACCTGATCAGTAGAAACTCGGTAAAATAAAATAGAAATTGGGTAAAATATCTATAGAAAGTCATGGTATCATTCAAATTTGCTGTATACTGTTGAAAAAATCCATTATGAGTTTTCAAATGCCAGAAGATAGCAAAGACTTAGAGAACACCCTTAGAAGGGCAAAAGAGGTCTTGTGTGACAAGAGAAAATGAGAAAAAAAAGACTTTCTTACTACAACAAACATAATACTGAATGAGGAAGTGACTCCTTTCTGTACAGGAATAAACAGAGAGGAGTGGTTAAGCTAATTGATAATGATGAGTCAAAAAGCTGTATATGGAAAATGATAATGTTTCTCAGAAGCATTAGAGCAGCAGAAGAAGTTTAGGTAGACACTTACAAAAGGAATAAGATGGAATGCAATGAATTACATCAGAGTAAAATGTGTCCTCCTTGTAATAACAAACAACTAGCATGTTGACCCAAGAGACAAGAGGGGAAAGATTACTGGAAGAAACAAAGGAACTGTAGAGCATTTCTTCCAACATGACAATAGCTCTCAGTAACCTGAGATAATGCCAATCACAGTTGCACAGCCTTCCTGCTCGTATGACAATTATGCATATTCTTGAATGATTATCTGAAAAGAAATCTGTGATATTTGAATAAGAGCGTGAATTTGGAAACAAGCAAACAAGCAAAACACCATATAGAAAATACTAGCACTTCTGGCTACAGTTTAACAACAACAAATTTCATTAGGCAATGTTCTATGCATGATATGATATTTAAATGAATATTTAGACAACAACTGTTTAGACATCTTCAGAAACAGTTTTTGCAAAATCCCTCCTTGGAAAGAAAAATCCTCCTGACCTCCTCTAGACCAATGAACAAGATTCCAGTTTTGAAATAATCACCCTCATAACTACCACAGATAAATTCCTTGAAGCTGACTTTATCAAATTAAGAGACAGCCAAATACTAGTCTTTTTTTTTTTTTTTTTTTAATTAAAATAAATAAATAAAAGCAAAACAGACAAAACCTGGAAAACCAGAAAAAGGTATTTCTCCAAACTCTTAAACTCCCTTACTCTTCAGTATGCAGTTTCAGCCCCTTTCATTTCTATTTTATTTGCTTTTATTCATAAGAATTTTTATCACACAAATATTTAAGGAATTAATCTTTAATGTTGTTTATAGAATAACTCATGGGTATGATGTAAATTCCACTGAAGTAAAAAGTGAGCCTTTTCATTATTTCAGCTTTCGGTAGATTTACTTTGAAATTCCCATGTGTGCAGATAATTTATTATTTGTTATTTTTTTTCAGTGTTCATTATTTGTCATTCATTATATATTATTGAATTCAAATCAGACAATATAACCATACTGTGTTACTTGAGTAATCTAATGCACACATCATGATTAATCAACTGAAAACAGTATGTATTTGCAATTTTCTGTCCTTCAAGATCCTTCTCAAAGATAACATTATTCTTCATCATAAAGGTCTATTTTTCCAAGAAATGTGTGTTTTCATTCCTTAATTCTTTCTTATTTTAGCTGACTTTAGGGTTTATATTCATATTTAAATTTATATTCAAAAATATAATAATTGTTGAAATTTGCATTAAGCAAAAATAAATGTTGCCACTACAACCAAAAAATTGTGAGGAACTGAAAATTTAAAAATTATTTGTTTTTCATTTTTGTCCATTCAAAAAGGATTGAAAGAATTCATTTTCACTTTCATTCAATTATTTTAGTAAAAATATTTTTACTTAAGTACTAGGAAATTTTTTATTCTGACAAGAAGAATGAAAGATCTGTTTTGAACCTTCCAGACTGAAATAATATTGACATTTTACACAATCAAAAAACATAATAAAGCTCAAGCTGTTGTAACTTCTTAATACAGTCTTTTGTGCTTTAAAGGAATCTTTTGATAGAAACAAAATGTCACAAAACTATAGACAATGGGTGTCTGTCCCCCCCCTCAAATGCACACACTCATTGATACAGTAGTAGCAAGAGATGGAAGAGTCATAGCCAGTGTCATAAGTTTGATGTAAGCAGAAATATTAACATCGTGATTATTTATATCAACAAAATCTCTAATAAATATGAGCTTAATTAGTATTTATGACCTCTCCATAAAGTCACTTAAATCAGAATTGGCCTATGAAAAATTAACAGTAATTTTATGTGTATTTGTGTCTGTACATGTATGTGTGTTAAATCTAGGAAAAATTGAGAAGACATTTCTTGAATTATTTCTCAAAAAAATAATTCAACTGGTTTGAAAAATTCATAAAATATGCTTTATTATATTGTCTTTGTATGTGTAAACAAATCTTCATACAGATATTTTTACATTTTTTTTTTTTTTTAACAAATGGTTTTTCAAATCATTTAAATAATGCTTTCCAAACTTTCATTTTCTCTAAGAAAATATCACGTTACTGATAGGCCAAAATGATAGCTTCTTACTGAGTGAGAAGATTAGCTTTTTGTTATTTTATTGTTTCTTAACAGAAAAAAACGAAGAGTTAAATATTGGCTGGGAACTATGGATGTTGGAGTTCAATTTTCAGTTCCTTCATGGCCTTCTTAGCAAAGCAACTTTTATTCATTTTTTATTTTAATTCCTCATTAATAGTTATGGTATTGCATTTCCCATTGTAGTGGATATTTATTTCTCCTAAATTGTCAATGGTGATGGTAGAATATATATCTCCTTTAATGCTGTTGCACACAAAATGTGACGATTACAGACATTACCAGGGCCAGATTTTTAACCTGTACTTTTAGGTCTGGAGATCAGCACAGAAGAATATCATCATGGAAAGTTCATAGACCTAAACAGACCACTGCTGAACGCTTCACATCTTTTCAACAGCTTTATAAATACTTTGACAGTGCACAACAATTCAATGAAATAATAAAGGTAGAATTGCTATGTCCTCATATCATCCACTGATTTCAGGGAAGATGTGCAGAAAAACAATCTGGAATGAAAATTTCAGGATCCAGGACACTTCACTTACATATCCACTAGTAATCATCCAAAGTCCCCTAAGAAAATCAAGATCCTTACTGGCTTTGACACAGCAGGATCAGCATATTTATATTGCAACAGTCACAGTTTTTTTTTTTTTTTTTTATCTTCTTTTTAAAATATTACAAATTTTTCAGCACTCTAAAGTTATTTTCTTTTTTTCAACATCAACAGCTTGTAAGTCTGCAATAACCTACCTTATTTGAAACCTACAAATTCATTTTAGTGTTACAGAATAATACAGCCAGAAACAAAGGAGAAAAAAATAAAAAATAAAAAATGATGGTGGGATAAACTCTACTGCAAGAAATATTTTATACAGAAATTATAGAGGGACAGTTCATTATATCAAAAGAAAAATAATGTTTCTACTTTCTATTGGCAAATAGACCTGCAGATGAATCTGCTCCATCTGACAATGGATAGTCCATAATTTGCGGATACATGCTTGAATGCTCTTCATCAAACTCCTGTAAAGAAACACGGATCAAGATTATCCTAAGAATTTATACCACAGCAGAAAAGCTGAATAAGATTAACAATGTGGCTGCTCCAGGCAGAAAAAAATAAAAAAAATAAAAATCGTGTTTTGTGCAGACATTACAGATGTGCTTGGCATGGATCTCATAAGAGCAAGATGGATAAAAGAGCAAATATATTGAATATGTCAAGCTCAGGGAGAAAATTCTGGACTGCTACTGAGCCCAGCAAAACCACCAAGGCAGATTTTATAGTCTTTCTGAACATATTTATTTGCTTAGAAGCCTAGACTAGCATAAGCAAAACCAATATTTCTTCAACACCTGATTCCCTTTCTCTATAGGAGAAATAGGCATGTTACCCCAGTGCCAGACTATCTTGCTAAAATGATGGCATTTGGCTTAGCATGTTCGACCCTAGTTTCTTCACTTAAGATTGTGTCCCATTCTGATTTGCCAACAAAGAATAAGGAATAGAAGATAAAGAGCTGTTCTTCTAAGAAACTGAATTCTTCAGATCAGTAATTTTGATTGATAATATAATTATTTTTATTGCCTACATGCACACATACAGTCATGTATGTATATGAATATGTACACACGTGTGTGCATGGTGGAAGGTGAGAGCATTTGGTGACTGGCAGCAGGCCCTGAGCTCCAGACAGAGCTGGGTTCAACACTTGCTGTTCTAGCTGGAAAACAGAAATAACAAGATAATTATCCTGCGATTAGGCAGCATTTACCTTGTGTTGCTTATATAGCATGCAACTAACAGTTACAAGGCAATTACTCAAAAATATATGTATCAATGTGCTGAAAATAAAGCCAGACCCTTTCTTCTGGCTTTCATTTTTTAAATTTAGTAATTTAACACGTTGTTCCCTTTATCAGCTCTTTGTTCTGCTGACTTATGGGAGAAACAGAAATTGGTGCGACAAATCTGCGCTTTTAACAGGTTTATTATTTCATTATTCCTTTATGGGGTCTTCTACGTAATTGCAGAAAACGATGTTTTAAATCCCCACCGGAAATACTTATTCCTCTGTAGCCTGATGTCCAATGTCTAGAGGACACGAGTAGCGCATCTCCCCCGTCTGCTATTAGCACGCCTACATGTTCCTCTTGGTGTATTAGAGGGCAAAGCAAACGGGGGACAAGGACTAAATGATCCGAACAGATAGAGGAAAAGGCAGACAGAGGATTTGAAAATAAGCCAGCAAGCACTCACAGCAAAACTGACTACCAGCATAACATTTCCTTCACAACAAAGGTTGAATCAAAACCCTATTCCCCCAGCATATGAATTAGAAGAACAATTGTGTGATTATGATTTAAAAAAAGAGCATTACATTTTGTGTTCAGCTATAATTGGTATTTATGACAATTTATGTAAACAGTAATGAAGCCTATGTGACTTTTGCAGGGAAATTGCATTATGACACCAATGATCGTTACTGTTAATTTTCGTGAAGATGATGGCAATCAGCAGGCATAGTTTCATTGTAAATAGGTTAATTTAAAATTCAAACACTGCTGGTATTTCAAAATGAGTTCACATTTGATTTCTGAAAGCTTTGGCCCTGACTGTCAGGATGTCAGGGAAAAAATGCTTCACAACAGAAAGAAAGAAAAATCAAGTGAGAAAGAAAGACTGAATGAGCTTTGTTCCAGGAATGCATTTCTCCCTGCTAATTCAGCTGTATTTCTAGGTTATGCTGTGATCTGCTGTGTTTCTACCAATTACTCACCCAAGTTCATATTGAACAGGAGGTTCATGACATCTACAAATCACAAGCTAATCTAGTAGTTTGTCCAGTTTAGTTATGATGGTTTTGCAAAGGGTCAGTAGGGATGAATCCTCCTCAGTGGAAGGCACAGGTACTACGTTTCTTCACACAATAGATCAAAACTCAACTATTGGAATGTCTTGCCTTGCCTCTCTGCAATACAGTTGAGCACCTAATAGAAGAAGTATGCAGAAGTATATATTTTTTTTTTTAATAACCACTACTTTCTAATATAAGGCTGTTGTACACGTAACTATAATCAAACTCCCAACACTGATGTGTGAGGAAATGCAATATCATCTCCCATTTCACAGAAGGGAAATTGAACTACTAAAATTTCAATTTTTCATTGCAAGCATAACAAAGACAAGGAAATTATAGACTTTATGAACCCAAGTCAGAGAAAACCAGCATGCAGTTACACATAAAACCCCTGAGATTAACTACTCCACATCACCCTCTCTCCACTTGAATTATCACCAGATCCTTCTGCATGTACATTTTTATAAACCAGTCCAGAAGGTGTTTAACTTGTTTTCAAGCCCTTCTACCAAAACTGTTTGAATGCATTTTCTTATCCTTAGATTGACTTGACTACGTATATCTAAATGATAACTCCAAACTCCAACTCTCCAAAAGTAGATGAACAAGGAGTAAGCTTGGAAGCTAGTTCAGATAAAGACTGCAATGCCACCTTCAACACGTCTTCAGCACAAGGTCGCTTTCAAGGACAACTTTAACAACTTGTTCACAGTCTAATGACACATTTAGATTAGAGTTTGCAATGTACATAGGCAGCTTTTTTTTCATTCTCTGCTCATTGCCAGATAAGATGTTTGATAGGAATCTACTGTAACCTTTCAGAATTCATTTATTTAGAAGAACTGAAATAACGAAATGCCAAATGAATTAAGAATGATATTTCTTATAATATCAAGTGAAGACAATTTAAATAGTCCATATGCACAAGCTCCCAGAGATGAATGATCTGTTCATTTGTTAGTGTAAATGGGATGCATTTGTTAGTTATTATTTGCTATGGCTTGAGAATTTTTGAAGAGTGAAATTCAACTGCATACCTAAGATGGGCCAACAGAATATTTTTAGAATTAGAATGGCTTATACTGTCTGTTTTCATATGTGTTAATGTTAGTCAAAACTCTTGGTCATTTTCAAAGGGAATTAGGCACCTTTTTTCACAAACACTATTGGAAAACCCAGTCACACATCTTTAACTGATGTAGTCCTTGACAAAATGCAGGTGAGGAGTGAATACTCTTCTGGAAAAGATAACATCTGAGATCATACAGCATGATAATAACAAACTATGGCTCCAATTGAGATATAAAACTAAGGTTTGATTCCCTTTTTCTCTTTAGCAGCATTTTCTTCCAGCATTTTCTAAGTGATCCTGTGATTTTATTATTATTATTTATTTATTTATTTATAGTAAATTAATCTTTTTAGGGCATGAGATCAAAGTTGATAGTCACTAGTATAGTCACTAGTATAAATCTGGTAGCTATTTCAGGACATGAATTGTAGTTTCCTTCCTTTCTTCCCACTGAATACAAATTCATTTCAGCCAACATTTTTGTTATGAATTTTTAAATAGAGCAATTTAAAAAAAAAAACAAACATGATGTTATGATTATGATAGTTGTCCTTACTATAGTAGCATTTAGGGTCCTAAACCAGAAACAGGATTGTATAATATAATGGCATGGAAACAATTAAATACTTTTTTTTTTTTTCCCCCCCACAATAAGTTATCATTTATACAAATAAACTGAACAAAATGTAAAGAAGGAGACAATGGGAAGAAAATGGAAGAAAAAATCAAGTCATTAAAAGCTTTCTGATTCCATTATATACTGACATTACTTCCATTACCTGTAAGCCATATATAGTACCTATGACAAATCACCATCAAAAAACTCATCTCAAATAGGGAGGCCTTATTTAGAATAGCATTAGTCTGCCAAATCTAGAAAAAAAATGGAGGTATTGAAGCAGAAGTTAATGGGAGTCCTGGTGGACAGCAGGTTGATCATGAGCCAGCAATGTGCCCTTGTGGCCAAGAAGGCCAACATTATCCTGGGCTGCATTCGGAAGAGTGTTCCCAGCAGGTTGAGGGGGGTGATCCTCCTCCTCTACTCAGTCATTGTAGGCCAGGTGAGGCCACACCTGGAGGATTGTGTCCAGTTCTGTGCTCCCTAGTACAAGAAGGACATAGAACTACCGGAGCAAGTTCAGAGGAGGGCCATTAAGTTGATCAGGAGACTGGAGCACCTGTCATACAAGGACAGGTTGGAAGAACTGGGCCTGTTTAATCTGGAAGAGAGGAATGAGGGGAGACCTCATTAATGTCTATAAGTATCTGAGGGGAGGGTGTCGAGAGGATGGAGCAGGTCTCTTTTCAGTTGTGCCCAGTGACAGGACGACAGGCTATGAGCACAAACTGAAGCACAGAAGTTCTGGCTCAATATGCGGGGACACTTCTTTACTGTGAGGGTGACAGAACAGTGGGACAGGTTGCCCAGAGAGATTGTGGAGTCTCCTTCTCTGGAGATACTCCGAACCTGCCTGGATGCCATCCGGTGCAATGTGCTCTAGGTGATTCTGCTCAGCAGGGGTGTTGGACTAAATGAGCTTAAAATGTCCCTTCCAACCCAGAAAATTCTGTGATTCTATTTTGCAAAATTCTATCCTATTGACTTGCATACCTAAAATCTGAATACAAGTTACCTAACTGTAGACATCCAGAAAGGCTGTATGCAGCATCTATTTATCTAAGCTAGAAAGATAAATTCTTTCTTTGGTAAATAGAGAGACAGGAGCCTCCACAACCTGGTTCAACTTAGCTACTAGAGTATCACTTCCGAACTGGATAACTCCCTCCTGAACATCCCTACTTCTCTCCTGACTAAGCTTAGTTAACAATTTGAGATTACATTCCTAGCCTCGATATAGCATTAAATCCAGTCTTGGCGCTCTAAGAGTATAGCCCTGTAATATTGTGTTGATGCTGCTGAGAGCAGGGCACAAGATTTGTTCTGAGTTTACAAGGCCTCTAGTCTGGCCTAGAGAGGCTTGTTATGTCTGAACTTCTCTTGACTGACTGAAGCTTTGTTTTACTTGGTTTAGCTGCAATGGCTTTTTTTCCTAACTGACCAGTTACCTAAGGATGATTTTATTTTTTGGTTTTGTTTTATCTTTGTGTGGTACATACAAAATGCAGTAATAAACAGTTATTCTGTGTAGAAGAAGATATTTATGACTAACACAATAATGTGCAGAAATACAAGCCTAGTATCACAAAGGCCCTGAGAAATAGGGAGATAGGATGCGCTGCAGAGAAGTACGGGCATGTATTGATAAAAGATGGGGCACAAACAGCCATCATATTAACAACTGCCACAGATATTAACAACTAACCCAAGGGAAGTTTTAACAACTCACCCACAGACAAGGAGCTGGGCAAAAATAGTTTTAGAGTTAGCAAAGAAAATAAAGAAATAGCATGTAACGTAAATCAAATCCTTCATATATGGTACATTCAGGTGTAAAGTAGCTGCAGACCAATGAAGAAAGAGCAAGGTGTAGAAGTGTGCTAGCAAACGTAAGAATAACTTTCTAAAGTGAAAAAGATAAAAACATCAACATGATATTCTTCACTGACAAGGACATCAGATCTGAAAATTTGCCATAAACCATGCTGCCATCACTAGAATGAAACCTCTGGCCTTGGATCCCTGAGAAGAGGTTAAAATAACACCAGGAAAAGGGGTGGAAACTCAGACATACATATAACAATTTTAACTGCATCATTCTTTCTTTTCCTGTAAGTATTAGATCTGGACTAGTAATGATTAGAATTATAAGATTTCAATTAGACTGATAATATGTTATTGGCTTTACTTACACATATGTTTATTTCCCCTTTGTCTGTAAACAAGATTTTGAGTATAATGGTGCCTTTGGTTTTCCATTAAAAAATCACGTCATCTGAGATTTTGTCTACTTTATGCATGTCTGTCTTCTCTGTGCTGGCCATCTGTGTTTATTATGTCAAACCCCATCAAGATTCATAAATCAGACAGTGTCCTACATACGAACCTTGGCGAAGCTCACTGAGGTTAATCGTAAGATTGTGTAATTGGATTTTATATACTATGCAATCACGATCATGATCACAAATTTTATTTAATTATATAACTAGAAAATGTCTTTATACAAGCTTAAGTAGTTATTGTATTTACCTTTTATGTGGAAGATCCAACCTGTCTTTCCTGCTTTTCCTCAAGACACCCAGTGAGGTAACCACATCTCTATCAAGCATCCCAACTCTCCTAAGGTATTCTAAGAAATGAAATTCTGTGGCTGGAGCAATGTTTTTCAAGTCCCAAACAAACTCCTTCTCCACTAACATATTCTCCTATACAAGGTCAGGAGAAGATTTATCTTGAAGACCCAAGTTTCTAACTAGAAATACCAACATGTCAACTGATGCTGTTTCCATTAAATAGCCAGACTCAACCTGTTGATTTAAATTATTTTCATTCTTGACCTATTTTACATGGACAAACATGACCATTATCATAAGAAGGGAGGCAAAACACTTCTCGCTGATAATGAGCAGAGTAATTTAAGCACATAATTTATAGTCTAGTATTAGCTGCCTTAAAACAGAAGATTCACAGTGACTTGACTTGGGGCGGACTGACTCTTTTTTGTAAAGCTGCCATCAATGTCAAGGACTAATCAGACTTCAGGGGTGTGATGTTACCTGCAAATTTGCAGACCTCTAAGTCTGTATGCCTCTTAAAGCTGGATATGTCACAAAATTGAGGATTTGTAAATCTGCAAAAGGAGAGTTGATATTATGGTTCATAGTAGGTTTCCACTATGACCACTTTGTTATTGACTACCAAAGTGTAAATTACTATAAAGAATTGTCTTTATTGCAGTAAAGCTTATTTTAGTGTTGTAGACAAAGTTCCATCTCTTTTTGCTTCACTGACCCTTGCTTTCCATTGGCTTTCTTTGTTTCATACATCTTCAGCAAAAGTGTTTGTAGGTTGCTGGAAAATAAGACAAGAATTCACCCTATAATGTCACTAGAATTGAATTTGGGACTGGATAATGGTCTCCAACAAATAGCAAAAATAAGTACTCAAATAAAGCAGATATGTTTATTTTCAAAGCTGGAGACTATTTTTCAATCACAATATCCAATTTCTTTTTCATTATTACCATTACAGCATCATGGTTCCTTGCCAATGAAAGAGCAAGTAAATAAAACAAATGAGTAACCCAAAGAAAACCAGACATTGATTGTTCTGGTTTAAAGATCAAGTAATCACTATATTTACCTAGGTGGAAAACTTTGGTGATTATGTTAATTTTATATGGTCATGCAAAACATTTGTATAGGTCCAAAACCTAGTGCTGACCATCTCTACGTCAGAACTTAGTCCAGAACAATATTCTTCCTTTTTTTTTTTTTTCAAAAAGTTACTGTTCAGTTTATTACTAACAATTTAATGAAACTTAAATAGACTAATAACCACCTGAATCACTTATTGGTAATGGGTAGGGTGTCTTTTATATTGATTATTGATAAACATAAGCACATGTACAAATAAGTTCAAACCATACCCACTAAGAATCTCATTAGCACCTTCACAAAAGTGCTAATGGAATATTTGGAAAGAAGTGAAATAGAATTGTTTATATTTTGTCAATATTGCCAATAACTTCCATTCTGTTTTTCTTCATCAAATCTCAGTGATGTTTGAAATTAGCAGGTCAGAATTTGTAGTGGAATGACCTCATACTCTGATCAGCACTCATTCAAATTTTCTCTGTCCATGCAAAGGTATGGCAAAGAGAAAAAGGAGGCTGAGCCTCAATCCTTTAAAAATATATCTTACACATAACAACTAAGCTAACATTAAGTCTCCCCATGTGAAGACACACAACAGAATTGTGGAATTCACCCTCAATGCTTACCATCTGCCCAGCATTAGCGTAGGTGAAAAAGGACATTCCGCTAACAAAGAAAGGGGAGTTGTTATTTATTGTTCATCAATCTCCAGGGCTTCTTTGCCACTCAGAGTTAGCATACTTTCCACAGACATTATTTACCATTTGACAGTTCAATTCAGGTACATCAAATGGAGACAGTGCTTGTAGCTAGCACTCATGTATACCAGAACAGTCAGTATCTCTCAAGCATGACATGCACGTTATAGAGCAAATGCAAATGAACAGGCCAAGTTGCAAAGAGCTTACAATCTAATATGAGGGAGTGAAAGAGAAAGAGCAGCAAAGTGGGGCATAAAGATAACTACGAGAATAAGAATATTGTTAACTGAAAGCATTTGCAAATCACTTCTCATACACTGCAAAACTCTTTAGATTGGCTTAAGATCATTATACATATACAACACAGTAATAAGATATCATAATATGCTATAATGATGTTATACCTATCTATTTATGTAAATTCTGAATTACTAATTTTGGCCCAGGTAGTGATATGCTGTATCATAATGGGTCAGATTATTTGCTTTCCCCATTCACCCAGGAAAACATTTATGTATAGCACACAAATTAATTTAAGTGCTGCAGTAACTTGAGAGACAAAAAATATCTTGACCCCCAGAGCAACACGGGACCAGATGTGCTGCCTCTGCAGCTGCTGGCCAACGTCCTTGCAAAACCCTTCCTTCTATCACCTGTGGAAAATTGTAGCAACCAGGCTAAATCCTAAATGACTGGAGCAAGGTAAATACTGCATCCATCTTTGAAAAAGGCCAGGATGACCTAGATATTTACAGGTTGGTCAGCCTTACTTTGACCCCTGGGAAAATCATGAAGCTAATCTTCATTCTAACTAACTTTAGCTTTTTCACATTTAAAAGTTCTACGGTTTTCTCTGAGGATTGAAAACTTAAGCAAAGATTGAGGAAGACCCACAGCAAATTCTCAATTGACCTGAGGTACTGTCAGATTAGTACTCAACACGTAAAGCATAATATATAATATAAAGTATCTAATGCCTAGCATATTTAGAAAAAGAGGGAAAAAGGAGAGTATATAACAATGGTTATATTCTGGCTCTTAAACAGTAATACATATTCTAAGTAATTCCATGAAAATAAAGGGGGAAATCTACTACAGATCCTTGAAAACGAATAGCTATTCTGTCCCAGACCTTTTTACTCATTTTAGGCCATGTACTATTTATTTGTCTTTGTACAACCTTCCATCACATCATCATGCACATTTAATGAAGATGTTCGATATTGGCTGGCCTTCTGAATCCCAGACATCTCCATTTAGTACCACTATTACTCCTGTTTTATGGGTGCTCAGTTAGTTTTCAGTACATGAATCTGAGTTCATATCTCAGCCAATCTGAACTAATTTTTTGAGACACTGTATCAAATGATTTACTAAAATCCAAATATATTATGCCAAGTGCATCCCCTTCAGCCACTAATTTTGTAATTCTGTCATAAAAAAGCAATCAAGTTCATCTGACAAGATTCGTTCTCCTAAAGCCCTGCTGCTTATTTATAATAACCATCCACAAATATATGAAAGATGCATGAACAAAAAATGGAAAAAAAGGCTGGAAATTTCTGCAAGATATGGAAAGCTGAAGCTCAACAAAATAAAATGTGTGGTAAAACAATTCACAAGTTAGATGATCAGTGTTCTGAAACAGATACTGCAGAGATTAGAAGGTCTAATGGCTTTCTTGCAACTACAAGAATTTAGATTTTAGTTAATGTTCTTCCAGATCTAGCTATTTCTTGTTTGCTTCTTTGTGTTTCTCCTTGCTGCCTGCGAAGACTGTAGGTGTCTCAAAAAGTTGTGGAAAAATAAGATAAGTTTTCCTAAGTGCTTCTGTTAAGATATAGGTAGGGATGCAGGGGAAATAACTCTAAAAAGAAAAAAAAAAATCAAAGCAGGAAAAAGGCCCATTTTTTCCTGGTTTAAAAGGAAAACAGTAACTATGAAAAAGGTTATGTAAAATGTTTCTTTCAGAACGAATTAGACTTCTTTTAGGACAACATCCACAAAGGAAATACTAAAGTTGAACTTCAGCTCTGTTTCAAAACTGGCAATATTTTCCATTCCAATTTGTGTATATTACAGGATTGTATATCATGGTAGCCTCTTGGTATGACACTATCATAGTTATATGATGTGTGTGTTGCATACGTAAGTATCACAGTAATTTTCCTGAACTGGGGAGGGGTGGCAAATAACAACATTTTAAATCCATATTATATCACTGTATTTAAGATAAATTTGTGAAGAGGTGGGAAAATTTCCCCTTATTTGATGCTCATAGTCTAGATAATTACACTAGACTAGATGCCAAGTGCTTTTTAATGTCCAAAAGGAAGTGCAATGAATACTACTCCTGTGTGCACAACAACCCCATCTCTAATATTAGGTGCATTTGTTGTTATTCAAAAGTAAATTATTTTATGTTTACTCATTCAGTATCCTGCTTACCCCTTCTATGAAGTTACTGAATTGTGAAAACTGCATTACCTTTTCTTAAAGGTATAACTACACCCCAGTTTCTACAATTAACGGACTCCTGCTAAGGGCTCTCATTTGTCAATTATGACTTTTTCAAGAAAAGGGTATGAGAGTTTTGGTCATTTGTTTCTTCTCCGGATAATCACAGCTCTCAGAAAATTTACAATTCCAGTTGTAGTACACAACAGGAGGAGTTTGGAGGTCAAGAAAGCAATGCAAGTTGTGACTGACAATTGATCAATGTTATGGACTCCAAGCTAATCAAAATACAAAATGTGTAAATTAATCTGAGAACCGATCACAATGTTTTTGGAAGTGGAACACAGACTTCTTTCAAGCGTTCAGAAAAGTGCTCTGCAAGCTGTTCACAACATTACAGCAATTTCTCTTCACCTATAAAACAAACTGAAACTACACTAGAACTGAACGACCTAGAACTGGCAGTTTTCACTTTTCTTAGGAAAATTTGCACAAATTTCCTCTTGACCAAGCTCAACGACTTACCAATGCAAGCTGGCAGTCGGCATGAGCTACCAGCATGCCTTGGCAGCCAAGCTGGCCAAACTGCATGTTGGGGTATATTGAGCACAGTACAGTCTGAGAAGTCTCCTGCTCTATTTAGTGCTGGTGCAGCCTCCTCTCAAATACTGCATGCTCTTCTGGCCTCCACAATGTAGAAGAGATGTGCAT
Source organism: Cygnus olor (assembly GCF_009769625.2). Classification (NCBI taxonomy): domain Eukaryota; kingdom Metazoa; phylum Chordata; class Aves; order Anseriformes; family Anatidae; genus Cygnus; species Cygnus olor. Next base: position 7,025,616 of record NC_049198.1, on the reverse strand, counting down.
TAAGAGCCCATCAGCAGGCATTGCACCTGGTAAGAGTGCTGCAAAGAGGCTCCTTGGTGAGGTGGTTGAGGCCACGTGTACCACCTGTGCTGGGAAAGGGAGGTCAGGAGGCACAACCTGGCCCCCTGCAGCCTCCTTGGGAGAAGAGAGGAGGCCGCAGGGTGGTGCCGGCCTCTTTTCTGCATGATAACTGATGATATAGAAGGCACGAGCCACCCCGAGCTGCGCCAGGGGAGGCTGAGGCTGGGCTGAGGGTAAAATGGTGTGAGGGTGGGCAGGCATAGTGAGAGGGGTCCTGGCCTTTTGGTTGGTGCCTTGTGCCTGTCAGTGCTCAGGAGACATTTGGGTATGCTCTCAGCAGCACGTTTTAAGTTGTGGTTAGCCCTGAGATGGTCAGGCAGTGGGACTCTGTGGCTGTCCCAGGGCCCTCCTGATTGAAATGCTGCCTCACCTCTATTCCCAGTCAGTGAACTAATGGCAAGCAGTCGCTATTTTCCCCTAAAGCTTTTGCTATGACTCTAAACATCACTCTGTATAATACATTGCTTAGCATCTTCTAACCGATTTCTGTCATACACATTTTCTTCCTTTACATTGCAAACTTACCTTCTAGTTAGGTACAACATTCCTTCCTTGTCTCATCTGTAAGTTAACCATCAGCATATCAAATGGTATCCCTTAATTTCAGAGGGACCAGCTTTTCTGCAGATATGATGACTACTGAATTTACAGTGTTTCAGGTAACCGAACCTTTTGTAATGCAATGAAGGCGTTCCCAGTTCTGGAATTAAAGACAGCTCTTTTTTTTTGTTGTTGTTGTTTAGTTTGGGTTGGTTGGTTGGTTGGTTGGTTTTGTTTCTTTTCTTACAAAACACAAACCATTTCTGAATTCATAGAGTTATACTGCTCCTTTCAATTGTCAGAACACTTTAAACACATTTCATGCTTCAAGTCACCCATTACTACATAGCAACCATTGCTATACTGATAAATAGTACTTTTAGCTGGTCACAGAAACATTAAAACACAAGGATGGGATTCACCTTGCCTAACTTTAGCCATCTAAAAATTAGGTGATTAATGTAAGGTAATCATGTAAAACAATTTTGTAAATAGAAAGTGGTAAGCATCTTTAGTGCACCATTCATCCCATTCTAAATTAGTGTTTAAGGTATGACTTTTCCAGGTAGAGGTTCATGTCTCACCATTAGTTTAGAAGGTGATTTAATGACTACTGTAGACAGCACACTTACTTAAATTATAAATTCTAGATGGCTATGTGTGAGTAAATAAGTCCTACCCTGCATATAACCAAAAACCAAGAAGAAAATGAAATATAAACAAAACACTTCCAATTTGGTCACCATTCGTATATTCCTCATTATTATTCTGATATTTCACACGTTCTTATTCATTTAATGCAGTGGTTTTACACTTTTTTCCTAATTTCAAAATTCATTTCCCGCCCCCCCCCCCTTTTTTTTTTTTTGTTTGTTTGTTTGTTTGGTGTGTGTGTGTGTGTAAGGCCTTTGATTTTTTTCTTTTGCTGGAAAGGACTGTGATATATTGTGGGAAGTAGTGGCTCTGCATCTAAGATCTATAGTGGGCAAACAAGCCAGTGCAAATCTTCCAAGCTGTGGTTACAACAAGAAAAAGCAAATGAATTCCCTGACTCTCTAAAGAGATGAGTAGGAATACTGGTTTAACTGGTTTAACATTTATATATGATGGAAATAAAACAGATTTATTATTATTATTATTATTATTATTATTATTATTATTATTATTTTAATACTCAATGCTCAGCTTTCAAATACAATAGTGAAAACCAGGGAAGATACAGAAAAGAACTACAAAAAATTATTTAAGAGCCATGGAAAATGTCTTACAGTGAGGCATTTAAAGAGCTCTACCTATTTACCTTACCAAAAAGAAGATAAGAAGATTGAGAGGTGATTTGATTAGAGTGTCTAAGTACCTTCACAAGGAGAAAACACTAAATACTAAAAAGCTCTTTAGTCTAACGGAGAAAGGCGTAACAAGACAAGGTGTCTGAAGCTGAAGCCAGACAAATTAGAAATAAAGCACAATATTTTTTAACAGTGTGGGTGATTAACCACTGGAGCAAACTGTTAGGGGAAAAAGTGAGTTCTTTTTTTGTCTTGATTCCTTTAAATCAAGCTTGGATGCCTCTCTGGAAGAATAAGCATCTTTTGAGGTGGCTAAGATTTGAGTGAGACTTGAAAGAGAAGAAGAATGTTTACATAAAGGCAGGAAGATTTTTTAGTGGGCTTGATGTGGAGACTTTTCTTTGGAAATAAGTACTTTCAGTTTTCAGAAAGTCAGTTTTAATGATCTCATTGTCTCCTCTGCCTTTAAAATCTGTGAATCACACAAATTGTAAGCAAAGCCTGCTTTCAGGCAGGCAATACAGCCAGAGCTGTATTGAATACAATAGATCTCCAGCTGGGAACCTGAGCCCATTGAAGTAGATTTTACTGGTCTATAAAGGATCTCAATTTCTTAAGTAAAATTGAATAGGAAATATCATTTGCTACCCTTGAACATTTTCTAGATTTCAGACAATTTCTTGTTCTCCACTGGGACAAATGGAACATTTTCAGCTCACTGAGACCTGCCAGCATTTTGGGGAACCATGTTGTATGAACAGATTTCCTGCTTGTGTGGGTCTCCTACAGCCTGAGCCGTAGTGAAATTGTAATCATCACAATGCAGCAGGGCAATAAGGGAAATCGTCACCTGAGAATCATCAGGACTTTGGTTTTGAAATGGCATTTTAAGAGACATGGAGCGTGTTTGTGCCTCATGTTGTGATATTGCATATTTGCATGTACACTGAGGGCTTCGACATGAAGGAGAAATAACACCTTTGTTATTATATTGAATTGGTGCTGCTGGCTTTTGTGGAGAACCAGAAAATAGAGCGTGGATAGTTTCTAGTTCCAAACCATCCCTGACTTGTCCTGATGTTGTCAGATAAGTTTACCATTGCAGCTCTGAGGTCTTAATTGCATTCCAGACAGCCTCAGCTCTAGATTTAGCCCTAGTCCTCAGGAAATATCAATATGTCAGGATGGCAGCTTTAAACCCAATGATAGGTACACAGCAAAGGAGCCTTGCAACTCATATATGCACAATGGTGCTTTCAATAACTGTGACAGCTCTATGTGAGGGGAGATGAAGGGCTGCATCTCACCTGCCTCAGGACATCCGTGGGTAGCATGGCCAGATGGAAAGCCATGAGCTGGACCCTGGGTGTTTGCACGCCAGTGTCTGCTTCCCAGAAGATCCAGGAAAGAAACCTGCTGCTGGGCTTTCTCTTCTTCTAGTGAGGAGCTGAGAAAAGCCTAGGAAATACTGCCCTCGACCCTAACAAGCTGCCAGTTAGCTTGTCTTTAGGTTGCCTTCCTCCAGGTGAATTTATTTCCATTCTTGTGAGGAAGAAAAAAAAAATCCTCTTTTATCTTCTAACAAATAAATATTTCCCAAGCTTTTCACAGGAAGTGTTATACCAAATGGCATATATGATGGATATAACAAGGAGTAAGAAAGAAACTTATTTCCAAGCAAATGTAGTTTAGGAAGAGATAGTACTGGAGTTCCCATTTCTAGTGGACTGTGTTACTGAAGTAAGTCACAAATCCTCCTTGAACTGAAGTCAACAGCACAAATGCTATCAGCATGATAGTTCAGTTCAGGCCTTCTAATATGACTGCTCTCAGAAAAGACAGAAAATTAGCTTGCTAAAAAAATATATATATATATTTTTGCTAGCAATACAAAGGAAAATTAAGGCACTAAGATTTTAAAGAGGTAATTTGAATTCTCTTCTGCCTTTTGCTGAAACTGTATTTTGTCCAAACAAGGCAGTACATAAAGAAATAATGACTGCAAGGGGGGGAACAATTTCACTGTCACCTAGAATGACCTACATATTGGCCATCAGCAATCTGGGCTGGTCATGCAGGACCTTGGGTCCTGCTCTCTCTTTCCATGCCTCCCTCCCTCCCTTTCTAAGCATGATGAAACTCCCTCAACCTTGTGCAAAAAGGAGCCACTCTCAGTAAGTTGGAAGACTCTTCCCTTTCCACCAAAAGTCTGGAACATACGAGTCTTATGTCAATGCAAGAGGAAAACAAACAAACAAACAAAACAAACAAACAACAACAACAACAAAAGTTAAATCCTAGGTTTTCAAAGCTGAAAAACAGAGATGGTACACCCAAAACCTGTAAAGAAATGGTTCTCAGATTTTTGCACCTGCAGAAAACGTTTACAGATAAATATTGTAATGCTAAACACTGCCATGGGCAGCTTAACTCCCATGGGATTTGTGTCTGCTTTTAGCTACTACTGCCACATTTATGTTTTACCAATGAATATGGATATCTTGAATATATTCCTTTGTGTGAATAAGTAGCTTCAAAAGGCCCTCACTAGTTGAAATTTAGAACAAGAATTTCTTAAAACAAACAACCAACTTAAAAATAAAATAGACAAACTGTAGAAATAAAATAATAATAATAAAAAAACTTTTAGAAAGTAATATCTATATAAGAATTTACCATAGAGATTTGGAATATTTTATACATTTGAAGAAAGAATTTTTTATTATTGCTAGAATACATGCCTCGTCTAACTTTTGGAGACCTCATATAGTTGAGATTCACCCTGCAATGAAAACCTGCCTAGAGCTGCTAAATCCTGCCGTGTTTGACTGCTCACCCATCACAGTTGCCCTTGTTTTACTGTGAAAGTGCTGCCCTGCAAGAGATTTTACTTACCATTCATTTATTTATTTAAATTACAAGGCCAAGTGTGTTCTGGGAAGTGTACCAGATTGTGGGCCCTAGAGACTCAACTTCTCCTATTTATTTAAAGAAAAACTAATGGGAAATAATTCTCATTCAAACTGCTACACTTCCCCTTCCCTTCCCCTGCTCACACATAAACATACACCAAAACCTGAAGACACAGTTTCCTGAAAAGGATCAGTTTCTAGGCTGAGAACAAGAGTCATACTAAGTATATTCTTCCTGAAATCGGAATTTGGCTGAAATTTAGGGGACCTATTCAAAGAAAGCAGATATGTTTATTTTCAAAGCTGGAGACTATTTTTCAATCACAATATTCAATTTCTTTTTCATTATTACCATTAGAGCATCATGGTTCCTTGCCAATGAAAGAGCAAGAAAGCAGTAGGGAACATCTGCACCATCCCACCTAATCCTAGCAATACTTAATCCCTCTTAGGATCTGCTTCATAAGGAGAGATCCTCAGTACTACATTCAGGTGTAAAACTAGGAATGTATCTTTTCACTGCATCCTGGTTATACTGAGTACTCCTTATTTTTTTATTTTTATTTTTTTTTTTAAGTTGCCTTGTGAATAAAATTCTCTTTTAGGAAATGTAAGAGTAATTTGAAATCCCAGTTCATATTCTTTATTTTGTTGAAGAATATGTTAAATATTAGGCTATGTAGGGGACTTTAGTTCAGCTTTCTAGTTCAATTTTTGAATTGTGCATTTCACAGTCAATAGGTTAAAAGAAATTTGTCTTCCAGGGAGTGCAGTTTGCAAGTTAGCAGACTAAAGAAGTCAATCTAAATAAGATCCTTAATGCTTTGTCCTTACTGTTCAAAAACAATGATGTCAACTGTTGACAAGTAGTAATGTTTTTATCCTAGCTCACTTTTACTCCAATCTTCTAATGGTTAGTTTATTTTAGCAACAACAGCAGACACACTACTATGTATTTGCATTTAAGTGGTCTTTTTTGCATTTACATTGACTTACTGTGGCTGATGATTTCCCATATCTACTTGGGACATTAAGGATTCTGACTGGCTTCTAGAACAACTCAGTCTGTTTTTTTCTGTTTGTTTATTTGTTTTGGTTTTGGTTTTGGTTTGGTTGGTTTGGTGGTGTTTTGTTGTTGTTGTTGTTGTTGTTGTTGCTTGTTTGTTTTGTTTTGTTTTGTTTTTTGTTTGTTTGTTTGTTTTTTCCCCCTAGGAATCAAACTCTTCTCGTTTCCTTGTGATAAGAGGGTGACAAACAGCTAAGTTTGTTTTACCATCGTAGATTAACAATATTTGGAATGATAGAGATTATACATACGAATTAATTCCTCTTTGGTGATTGTTTATTAGTCCATGATGCTGTCAGTGAGCATGTTATTTCCTGCAGGTAACAATATCTCTTAAAAACTTTAGGCTCCAGATATGCTGCTGTTATTTGTAAGAGTCTGTTCTTCTCTTCAATAAGCTGTCCATACCTAGGAGAATGAGGGCTTCCAGACCTGTGTTTCTTCACTAAGTGAAAACCTGAAGAGAAGGATGCATTAAAAAGGTTCCTTTAAAAGCTTTACAAGGAAATGCTTCAGTTTCACATACATTACCTGAGCTAAAGATGAAAAGAAATAAGGAAAAAAAAAAAAGAAAAAAAAGGAAAGAACCTTGCATGTAATGAAGTCACTTATCAAATTTCTTGGTAATTAAAAAAAAAAAAAAAAAAAAGTAATTTTCTGCAATATCTGTATTGTGTGTGTGTGTTTTTGCCCTGAATCCCCTCCAGTTTTTCAGTTTTTCCATCTTTGTGTTTGGGAAATGAAGAAAGAAAATCAACATCAACCTAGGAAATTTTATTCAGTTAAACATCTATCACAAACTCCATATTACCTTCAAATTTGGGATTTCCTACATCTGGCCCCTCACTGAGTGGGTGCAGACTATGTTACTTCTTGCCACATTTCTAACTTCTGTTGGACTTCATTGAACTGCTGCTTTTTATTTGTTGACAATCTACATTAAGTGAACAAGGTGCCAAGCTTATCCTTATTTATTGTTACTTTTTTTTTTTTTTTTTCATGCATTTTATGGGTAGCAATGCTGTATTTATATTTTATGTTTACTTCATAATCATTAATGGTGATAATAAATAATATAGGGCCTCATAATTATCTTTCCACAGGAGACACCCTTCTGAGGAGTGACATTACTGTTGCATCCTTTTTTTTTTTTTTTTTTTTTTTTTTTTTGGCCTGTGCTTTATTGTGTGTATTTCTTTCCTGTGTTCTGCTAAAAGACAAAAGCAGGGTGGCAGACTGCCTGCTTGCCCTTGTCCAGGCTGCTGTACTTGGCAGCAGGTCAAATTATCTAAATGGAGAACAAACTGCAGTGTCTCTGGGATGTGCTAGTTTAGGAGAGGCTTCTGGTGAGGGCGGCAGAAGTGGAATGAGCCAGAAATGAGTAATGTAGTCGGTCAGGAACCTACAGCTATTTTAGCTATTTTGCCATGCCTAATGCAGTTATTGTGGACTGAGAACAGTAGGTGCTTCTTTCTCTTCAGTCTTGGTTATTTTGGGGTTACTTTTCCACGTTTTCAGACAATCTGTTTGATCATTCTTCCTCTTATGGGTCCACAACTTTGCTTTTAGGGCTATCACTTTGTTAGACAGTTACCGTATATGGTGTAATTCTTTAGGTGCTAAACCATACAATTGCACAAGGTTAAGCTAAAGCTAAAAAAACAGAACAGTCACTGTGGCAATTTACTGCTACAGATAATAAACAAGCTAAAATCAGCTCAAGACCAGACAAGACAAGTCCAGGCAAAGTCTGACAGGTCCTGAGGCCTTCCTCTATTGAGTTAATACAAACCTTAGCCTGTTAGCAGCACGTTAAGCTACGATAAATCCTCTGGCTTCTTATTAGTGGTGTTACTGTATTTACTGGGCTGCAGAATCTGAGCAAGCAGAGAGCAAGAAATGTGACAGCCAGAAATACATACACACTTCAGATGTGATCAGAAGATGGGGGGTTTCCTACAGACTCCTTTTAGAGTTATTTTCTGTGCCCAGACACCTGGTAGTACTCGTGATGTCCTTGAGCATCGTGCCTGTCTTCCAGCAAGTGCTGCAGGAAGGCACAAGTTTCCCACAGTTTTTTGACCATTTCTGACAATATTGTCTGGATGCCCTGCTACTGCTCCAGGACATCTCATACAAAATGGGGGTCAGCCTCTTCTCGCAGATAACTAGTGATAGGACTAGAGGGAATAGCCTCAAATAGCAAGCACCAGGGAAGGTTCACGTTGGAAATTAGGAGACACTTCTCAGAAAGAGCAGTCAGGCATTGGAACTGTTTACCCAGGGAAGTGGTGGAGTCACCGTTCCTGGGGGTGTTTAAGAAAATGTTGGATATGGTGCTTAGGGACAGGGTTTAGTGGGTGACGTTGGTTGTAGGGTGATGGTTGGACCAGATGATCTTGAAGGTCTTTTCCAACCTTAATGATTCTATGAAAAGTAGAAATGTATGGGATCAATTATGTTGTGCTCTTGGTTTTTATTTTATTTATTTATTTATTTATTTATTGGGGGGGGGGGGGGGGGGGCTGTTAACCCACCATTAAGTATTTAATGTTTAAGCTGCTATTATCTAGAATTGACTTTGTAAAATTGAACACCATGCTCAATTCCAGCTCAGATAGGCACCCAGATGAGTGTATGCCCATTTGGAGTTCACTGTCTGAAATGAAGGTGGTTCAAAGAGGCATTTAAAAATTAAAAAATAAATAATAATAATAATAATAAAAAGATTGGTATTCCTTAATAAAGCTGAAAGAATAAGCTCTTTTAGCATTTTGTTTTCTAGTCCTTTGTAGGATTATCATGAAGGCAAATATTAAATTTTAAATTCATTTAGTGCCCTAATTGAGATTTCTTAGAGATACTTGAAATGGAGACTTTCATTTACTGGTGACTTAAACTAATAAACAATGAACCAGGAATGTATAATATAGCACATGGCTCAAAGCTCCTCCTCAAAACAAACAAACAAACACACCAAAATAAGAGATGATTTTTTTTTGTCATTCAAAATTGCTCCCTATTAGAGCAAACTACAAAGGGAAGCGATTTTTTTGTTTTTGATTTTCTATATATCAGGAGACATTGTTTTGAAAGGCAGGCTACAGATAGCACACGTTACTGTGCTCATTACACGTAGGCAAAACAGCACATATAGGGTGCAACAACTTGACCTGTGCAATGCAATGGTTGTGTGCAGTCAGATGGGTTCTTTTGTCTTTAAATTCCAGCAGCCTTTTCATTTATCCAAAGGCTGTTGCAGTAAACCATAGGAAAATGAGATAGAGAGATCCCCCATGAGCTCTTGCTGGTAGGCCTCCACCCAGGTATAAAAAACGCAGCCGTTGCTTGTAAAGAGAAGCTCGCTCAGCACCTGCTTCTCTCCTTGAACTCTGTGTGGAAATTGGCAGTGGGGCTGCTGGTCAGTGCCAAACCTGTGTCAGTAGGATGGGAATAGTAGTAGGATGTCAGTAGGGTTCCTCCAGCAGGAACCCTGTGTTGGGAGCTTTTTTCAGAAAGAGTGCCAAGCACTAATCAATAGGTAACTGCTTTTGACCCCTTACTGTCTGGGCTGGATCTGAATTGATAATTCTGCTCTGAAAGATTGCATAGGTAATAACCAATTCACTGAATTAGCTTTTCCATCTATGCTGAGTGATATTTTAGAATAAATTAAAAGGAATGCATTTCATAAATTATTAAATTTTGGAATTCTAGAACTGCAAAGTTCAAAATACGATCCAGACTGTCATACTGTCATGCAGCTTTCCCTAGAGGATATGTTTATATCTACATACTTTGTGTGTGTGTGTGTGTTTGTGTCCTACTTATGACTTCTTTCAGGATGTTTCAAAAAAGGGAAAGAGGAGAGGTAAAGGACGAGAAGTAAATTTTCAGAATAGAGAAGAGTTGAAGTCTAGTATATGTTAAGTCTTCCTAGTAACTGTAGGAAGAGTATATATGTTGTCTGAGTATGGTTTGTTCCTGGATTGTGTTCATGTTAATATTAAACAAAAGTAATCAAATCAGAAAAAAAAAAATAAAATAATAAAACATATCAACCGCTTCTAAATGTTTTTTCTTCCTTATTCTGGACAACAATGTTCCAGGTCTGCTTGCTTCTGTCTACTACCCATGCTTAAAGTTGGCGAACAGCTTCATCCCAATGTGTCTACAAGTGCAGAAAGAATTTGGAGGTGCCTGAAATATTCCATCCCAATTATTCATAAAAGAACTGCAGCCCAGGAGTCCTTCTTCATTATCTCCAAGGAGCCTGAGTCTGATATCATTAGAAATATTTTTGGAAGCAAGAGAGAGATGACGCAAAAATCATTAGGACACTGCAAAATATGCTAAGGTTCTGAGTGTTTAAATTTTTTTTGTCCCTCTTCTTCCTTTTTTTTTTTTTTTCTCAAGAAATGTATTTATTTTAATTTACATTTAGATTAGGTTCTCAGCAGCAGATGGAAGGAATTTAAGTCAATCTGAAATAGGAGACAGATATTCTAGCCAATGAAAAATCAATAAAAAATAGCAGCCATCTCTTGCTCTCCTTTTGGACAATTGTTGTCAGAATAATCTGCATTGTGGAAAAAAAAAAAAAAAAATCTTCCCAGGGCCAGATGGGCTTCATGCCTTAGTGCTGACAGAAGTAGCAAGAAATACAGATAAAGAAACCTGCTCATAGATTTATTTAAAATTTCTTTGGTACAATAGCAAACCGACTGGCAAAGCTAAAGTCTGTCTGTATTACAACAAATCAAGAATTTCTGTTAAACAAAACACTTATTTTGATTAAATCAGGAGTGTGATGGGTCCCAGCCCAAGCTACAGTTGACTTTCTGAGTGTGTTGGAGAACAGCCAATTTGTCCTTCCTAAATGTGAATAACTACTCAGAAGCTTGAATCGGAAGCCTCTCCATCTCAGGTTCCCTTTTGAGTCAGTAGGAAGAAATAAACTCCTCTATCCAGTGATTCAATGCCCCTAAAATTTGAGTTAACTTCTGTTGGAGGCCATTATTTCCATTGACTACAGTATGAATCTATTCTCCAAACACAGGAAAAAAAGTGTGATGAATATGGGCTATAATATTTGTGTCTGTCCTGTCTTTCCTGTGTGTAACACTGTAGAATGAGATAAGTCTCTATAAAATATGAATTAGATATAATAAAAGTATTCATTGTAGAAGCTTAAGGACACTCTCTTCTACCCTCACTGGACCATGAACAATAACGCTAAGCAAATAACTTGTCACAGGCAACATCGCACTTCCATTTAGCTATTCAAATGGACGATAGCACCGACGGCTTCCTGTCATTGCCCGTAACAATGAATCACAGAATCTCCTGGAATTTGAGACGTTTCCCCCTGGCAGGAGGAGGCCTCACAGGCCTCCAGAGGATGGAAGTCCACCTTCTGTTCCAACACGTGGCTGACTGTCACTGTCGCTCCTTACAGATGTTTCTCTAATCTCATCTCAAGGGCTGTCAAAGGTAGACACAGCACAGCTTCCGCAGACAACCTTTTCTATGTATCTCTAGCCTCACTGTCAAGAGCTTTTCCTAATATGTAAAGTAAATTTTCCCTGTTGGATTTTAAAACCTTTCTGTCTTTCCTGGTAAATCAGGACAATGAAAAATAAAGGTTATTACTTTCTTTGAAGACCGCCATCATATCGTCCCTGGGGATTCTCCTAGGCTGAGCAGCATGCATTCAATCTCTTCTCCTAGCTGATGGATTTTAGACCTCTGATTGCTGTCCTTCCCTCCCTTCTCACCAATTCCCCCATATTTGTACTCAAAGGCAGCATGTAAACTGGACAGTGTTCTTGTTGAGGCCCAACGCTGAACAGGTTTTGTATGGATGACTTTCAATTATGCATTTCAGCATAAAGTTTACCTCTATTATGGCAATGTCATATCACTGGCAATATTCATCTAATGATCCATGAAAAAGTCATGATTTTTTTTTTTTTTGTCCTGTTTATGCACTGGCTGAGCAAGATATCCGTGTCCTGTATTTTCGCAACTGTTACTCTTATGTATTAAACCGTGTTTGTTTCTATTAAAGAGTTCAATTTTTGAGCTGCTATCTCTTATTCAAGATCACTTTGAACTGTAGTCATGTACTGTAAAACATTTGCTGTCCATCCTGTTCTTGTGTCACCTACAAATTTAACAAACATACTCATCCAAATCACTAAGAAAAATATTGAATAGAACTAGACCAAATAGATAGGAAACTAGACACATTTCTCTACAATCTGAAGATGAGAAAATTAAGAAAGACAAACTCTGGAGTTTACTTTTCCCTTTCTACTCTTATTGGATTACTTTATAAGCTGTGACCTTATAAATATTAATATATACAATGCTATTAGATGGCATTCAGTGCTATATGGCATAGTTTCCAGGTTCTGCTGGACTAATAAAACCCTGATATGCACTGCGAGTGACTTCCTCTACGCAATTCTTTCAACCAGCTCTTAACACTCAGTATGTAAATTGCACTTGTTTATGTTGCCAATTTACCTCCTATTTAAATCACACTGGAATTTGGCCTATTGAGTTTGTGTTAATCTGCCTTGCAGGATTTGGCCTACATCACACATGAGGAGGGAGGAGGGAAGAGGAAAGAAAGAAAAATGAAGTACTTCTCAAACATTTTTCCACATTAAAAAAATGAACAAGGATAAGCTACATAAAAGTGCTTCCTTAAATTTCTAACACAGTCTACATTTTAAACACTTATTTCCAGAGGGTTAATTAGTGTATAATTCTTCCAGCCGGAAGAAAATAATTTCCTACCTACTTTGAATTTGGCACAAACAATCTACCTCACATTGTCATTAGAACTAAACTTTATTTTATTTAACTAAATTTATTTTATTTAAATATAAAGTGGATATTTTTAAGGTGCAGGAGGAAAAAAGGCACAAAGGAGTGAAGGTTTCAGTTTATTTTCCCTCCATTTTTTGTGCAGAAGAGTATATTAAAAATATCACTCCGTACAGATGCTTAAGATGTTCAATCTTGCTGAAAAAAATGTCCTAAGTCACTAATTCAGATAAGTTGCATTGCGTGGTATTTACTGTATCTGTTGTAAACAAACTGCTAACAACGTTTATACCCAAAGTTTTCATTTTTATCTCAATTTTGACATTCAATCTCCTTTTATTTATTTATTTATTTTCTTCTGTTCATCTGCTTTAAGCATAGTTCATTTCCAAAATTTTCTTAAAAAAATAATTTGCTTGTGCTACAAAAGACAGTCAACAAAGAAAAAACATTTAGTTGACACTTGTCAACTAAATTCTCTGGTAATTTGTTGTGAATTGGGTGTTTCCTCCCCACAGTGGGATCTCCATGGAAATGGACTTTGCATGAATGATCTCTACAAAGTAGTAGACCACACTTCAGCTGCCCCCTTCTCCAGCCCTTCATCTTGGCTGCCTGAAATTGTATTTTATGGGGTCAGATCAGTCAGAAAAAGGGCCCGAATATGTGTTTCTGTATGGCTTAGGCTAACAGTGAAATACAGAACAATGAGAAATGGGAGAGAGGATGGGTTATTATTAAGGCATTGGTTTGCAAATGGGGAGTACACAAGCAAATTAACATCATCTGGATCCAGGGGTGAAACTAGGAATCTCACAAATAAGGATGTGGAGGTGATTCTATTCTCCTCCCTACTCATTTGAATAGAGGATTAAAGAGTCCAGTTCTGAATGGGTGATGGGCTTAGAGGAAAGAAAATAAGCATGTAAGCAGGACTAGCATAGTTACAAGGAGATAAGAAAGCAAAAATAAAATAGTGATGAAGATGATGAAAATTTTCTGGGCAAAACCACCACTGGCACTTACTGTGATGAGGAAGATGAAAATGAGACTAAGGGACAAATACAGAATAAAAGATGAAACCATATGCATGGAGACAATTAGAAACTTATTTTAAGCAGGGGCAATGCCCTCCCAGAACTGACCAATAGCTGTACTTTGATCTTTTGTTGAAAAGAAAGGAAGAAATCGTGAGTATGACTTCCTGCAGGGACTTGCATGGTCCTGTCCTTCGTGGCTGGTTATAGTACTAGCTTATATGGAGGTTGTCTGGAGTTGTAATGGTTAAATTTAGCAGAATGACACAGCTGTCAATGTGGTGCAGTGCAATTTGATTTGGGGAGCAAGGCAGGGTTTTATTTGTTTTGTATTATTATATTTTTTTTCCAGTAAATTTCATTCAATAGCAAGTAAGAAGATCATTTAACTTACAAAGTTAAGCACTACAAAATAAGAAAGTGTTGGCATTCAGTCCATTCTCTATGACACCAATTTAGCTGTTTTGTGTTTGACTACTTTATGACTACCTCAACTCCATGCTTAGAAAGATTATAGAAAAAAGCTTCAAGTAAACTAGGTATATCATCTTCTTATACACACACACTCATGCACAAAAAAACCATAACTTACATTTCAAAACCTAGGCCTTTGCAAGTCTTGTGTGATACAGACAATCCTGAACTTAAATTTTGACATATAACTTTAGGTGCAGGTGATGACAGTAGTTATAAAGTAAAACAGATCCAGTACCTTGTCTACTGTTTGGGAGGGGGTTGATGCTGGAGTATCTGCAATGCCACTCTGATGTTTTCTGAGTGAGTGTCAACAAGAATAGTTCAACAAGAAGTAAACCACAGTTCAGAAAATCTTATCTATGCCTTCTCCATCTGAGGTATTCCTCCATAGACTGGTTGGTGATCAGAGTGATCCACAAATCAATCTCAGCTCAACTTCCATTTTAGTTTTTCAGCACACATTTAATGAGAAAACAGGATATTTTTTTACTTTGTCTAAAGCTACGTTAGCAATAAAGAGCAAAGGAGAAAAAAAGAAAAATGAGGATATATGTATATATATATATATTAATAAAAACTCTGTAACCTGCAAAAAGAAGTTTTTTATTTAATAAAATAAAATACAAAATAAAAAAATAACATCCTAAAACTGCAGTATCGATAATTTTGGGGCAGCTGAGGTTTTCAAGTGTCCCTTGTGATAGCAGGATCAGTACAAGAACCAATTGTGTTCAGTTTCTCTACAAGCAACTGGAAAGTAGGAAAAAAAATATGCCCCATGGAGATGAAATTTGCTGATGATACATAACTGAGGAAAGAAAAAGTCAACACACACACACACACACACACACACACACACAAAGGAGGGCAACAATAAAACTCTGAATGAATGTACAAAACCACAGAAGTGTGTGTGTCATTTGTACAGTTGAATATGGAGAGGAATGAGACAGTAGATAAAAAAGTTAGATGAAATGGAGGAAATGTGAAAAAGGAAATTAATTCCAATAGGCACCACACTACTAACATAAGTAAGGGAAATCTCCAGTGGAGAGAGAGAAAATAACTTGAAACCATTCAGAGCAGTTGGTAAACTGTAGTAGAAACAACAAGAAATAAAAACATAAAGATCTGGGAAAAAAAAAATCTGTAAAAGCTCTTCTGAGTCCACTCTTTGTGACAAGCACCACGGTTCACCCAAGTTTCCAAACTTGGCTGATTTGTGACTTCAATGCAATTAATCTGCCATATAGTAGTTTTGATATGACTATTTCTTATTCACAGTTCATTCAAAATTCAGTTCAAAATGAACCTAGGAAAGAGAAAACACCACGTGAGTTTTAACAACAACAAAAAAATAAAAAAAATAAAAAAATGTATATACTTGTTTCTGAAAACATACAAACAAACATCTACTTTCTAATTTCTCTTTTTTTTTTTTTTTTTTTAATCACACCTTTTAAAATAAATGATTTGCCTTGCTATTTCTCTCTCTTGTTTTTATTTGTGTGTGTGTGTGCCCATATATTTAGAAATCTAAAAATGCTTATGATAATGATAAGATGCAGTTCCCATGTAGGATTTTGTATCTGGAAAGAGTGGTAAATCATCCTTTGGTCTGAATACCATCCTCCTCTCAAAAAGACTGGAAGAGGCTGTGTCTCCACTTCACATGAAAAAGTGTCTGAGGAGTAACCTTTACCTAGGCTACCCATCCCTACCCACCTACCTGAGCAAACAGCCACACAGAAATACCTCAGCTGCAGGAATCAGACCGTAAGTCTGCCAACATGCCCATGTGCAGGTGTCATAACCAAGAGATCCCTTTTGCTGTTCATTTAAAGACATATTAACCCTGGGGCCTTTCGGTCCATTTGTTATGGGAGCTGGAGGTCCCCAAGGGTGACAGCTCCAGTGGTTGTTACATACTGACAAGTGACATTAAGCACTGGCTTCCTGTAGACCACTGAACATCCAACAGTCTTTCAGTCCACTCAGTGAGCAAGTTTAAGAGCAAAATGCAGCTAAGTTCTGCAGAAAAAATGAAGTTTATATTAAAATGGATATATTAAATACACAGACTGCAGAATGAGCAATTGATTCTGGCAGTCAGAATTTCTTAAATATTTTTCCGAACAAACTTGTCCATTAATATAGAAGCAAAGTTTTTTTCTTTTTACTGAGCTTGAAGTTCTTCACCCATATATATTTGTTACACAACATTTCCTATTTTTCCTAGTCTCCTAAATCGACATTATCCCAAATTGCTTTATAGAAGATGTAAGCATAAATATTGCATTTTATAGGACACGGAAGAAAAAAAAATATATATATATATAAAGACAGCAGACAAGACCATACTCAAATCTTTGGAGTTTCACTTTAGTGTTCTTTCCTTTAAAGAATAAATTTTCCCATTTTTCCATAGATTTATTGCTTGTTTAATCCATGAAGTCCATATAGATTTTTATATTGCATCATAGCATGGATCTGTCTCAATTTACTGCCAGCTGAAGGAATCAAGCAGCACAGCTGTAAGGAACAAGATATTAGGTTAAACAGAGTAATTATTTCTCCTGACAGTATGGGTGTTTTTATGTTTTTATTTTATTGGGGGTGGTGGTGGTGGGTGGGTAATGAGGTCCAGTTCATCTGTTTTGCTCCTCCATTTCTTGTTCATCTTTAATACAGAGAAACAAAATATCATGGATGTTTTGTTCAAAATATACTCCTTTAGCTCTGTGAAGCAGCATATGACTTCTCACTTGACACAGTCAAAACACTAATAACTTACACAAAAACAAAAACAAACAAGCAAACAAATAAACAAAAAGCCTTAAGCACCTCTGGCAATAATCAGTGGTCATACAAAACTTGACAAGCACAACAGAACTGTAGCCATGACTGAGGGGAAATTCTTAGACTGGTCAATTATTTTGCTGGCTGGGAGATAAAGCAAAACAAAGTAAAAATAGATCTAGAGTAGGAAAAGTGAGGGAGTTAAAAGAGCACATGATGTAAAACACAGTTGTGGCACCTGGAATATTATGGTCCTTTCCTCAAAAGATTTTTGTTACTTCTTCATCCTTTCAACTTGAAACTTAGCTCTGCTCTGAACATTCAAACAAAAACAACTCAGCATATGAAATCAAGATAGACATAAACTCCATTTTATATTGAAGAAGTAGGATAGTGGTATGGGTGGCTGATAACTTGAAAATTGGCAGTTATTAGAAAAAAGCAATGAATTTCTAATGCATACATATATGAAAGAAATTCACTTTGCTTTCTTATAAACACCTTTTGAGATGTTATGTTCTGTATTCAGATTTTCCAAGAGGTAATTTTTCCCTTTTTATTGTATATGATAACGTAAATATAAATGGGACGATATAATAGTGATAAAAATTGTATTAGAAACTTTGTGGGATTTTTTGATGAACTTTTTATTTTAAGAGAAATTGGATACTTAACCTGCTCAGAGACATTTAGACGTTGTTAGTCACCTATTTATAGCCTTGGGCATTTAAATACCATTGCAAATTGAGAGCTGTGTTGAGAGTGTAGACAGATCCAAGCATGAAAACGCTCACCTTACAGTGACAGTGTCAACCACACTGTTCACCTGTTGGTCTTGCATTGGAAACCTAACTCTAAACTTCCAGATGTAAATGAAGAGAAGGAGAGGTTTACCTTTTGTTATCACAGCAGCTGTGCAACTCAAAAGAAGCTTACACTCCTGGATGTGCAGTTATAGAGCCTTATAGAACCACCTGCTCAAAGGTTTCCGCTGCCATGTCAATCTCCGTTAGTAGGGATTTTGCACTGCGATGATCAGCTGTGTGTAATACCAAATGTATGAGTGCCTTTTGAAATCTCAGCAACTATCAGAAAACACAAATTGACATTCCCTGGCAGAGATATGTCAGACCACAAAGGACTGGAGCAAGTATGGTGAAGCTGATTACCACAGTGGGTGAAAATGATATCCCACTCCCAAACATCCTTATCTCTGTGCTTGATTATGCGGGGGAGGGAGGGGATGCTGAACAAAAACTGATATCATTGGCTCAGGTTAAGTTATTACTAATTGAAGAGTAATGTAGTTTGTAGTGTGAAATGGAAAGGCTGTGGCACTCACTGCTGTTGACTTTCAAAGGCCTGCAAACCAGGGTTTTAGACTATTTTTGAAGAGAAAATTACTTATTTCCCTGTAGAACTCCAGGGACCTGTTTGTTTCTGATTTCTCTTTTGTTGGTTGTTGTTGTTGTTGTTTTTAAGTAGAAAATGATCTTTTTTTATTTAAATAATGTTCTGCAGAAAAATACTGGGATTTCAAATATGACAGCCTAGCCCTAAAAAATCCCACAGCATTTTATCTCTCTCCCAGAAGTGGAAATCAAAATTTATTTATTTATTTATTTATTTATTTTGGCAGCCAATGCCTCTGCGGATTATATTTTTTATCAATTTTTGAGGTTTTCAGTATCTCAACAGAAGCTGTAAAAATCTTATTAAAAATGGTAAGAATGAAAAAAAATAACATTTTTTATGTGTTTGTGTGTTGTTTTCAACTACATTTTAATAGAATAGAAATCACTTTATATATATATATATATTTATAGCAGAGAAGCTGGCACTGAATGTGTCTGTAGAGAAAAGAAAGAAAAAAAATAAAAAACAAAGAAAGGAAGGAAGAAAGAAAGGAAGGAAGAAAGGAGGGAAGAAAGAAAGGAAGGAAGAAAGAAAATCTTCAATTAAGTACAATGTCTTCATTCTGAAAAGCTTTTAGGTCCCAATGTAATTTACCTGAGACTCTAAGCTGGAAGACCCTTCTGTTCCCCAAATACTCTCTCTGGCTACCACTTAATACTGATTTAACAACCACAAGAAGAACTTTACTGTTTAAATATTTAACATTCCATTCAAGTATGAAACGGCACGATGGAAACTGGTTCACAGTCTCTGAAACAGGGTCCCTTACAGGAGAAAAGTAAGGACATATAACAGCAGAAATCAGAAAGTCAAAGGCACAAAATGAGGTACTATTAGCAGAGGATGTAAAATGGATCAAGGAAAAGTTTTCAAAGTGTCTAAGAAAGGAAGTGTATACAAAAGAAAGTGTTCAGTCTGCTACTCAGCAGAGAGGAAAGAAGCAAATAATAGATGATAAGGAGAAGGCTGAAAAGCTTAATGAGTGTATTGCTTTAGCTTTCACTGGAAAGGCTGGTAGTAACAAGGCACTTAAGGCAGTGGTAGATAACAAGGGAAGAAAGAGGTCACAAAACAGAATTAGGATAGACCAGGTTAAAGAATGCTGAGATAACCTGAATCTAGTCAAATCAGCAAGGCCTGATGAAATTTAATCTGTACTGTTAAAGTGTCTGCCAGAAGAAGTATAAGGGAACCTTTAAAAATTATTTTAGAGAACTCATTGAAAACGTCCAAACTGCACTTGGAAAGGACAGCTATATGGTGGGATTTGAAGGAAGAGTATCCATGAAACTGCAGGCCAGGAAAATTCTCTTCCTTGGTACTGTTTTAAATAGCATTAGACTCCAAATTAAGCAGAATCTTCCTGTTTGCAGAAACAAAGATATTTTTTTCATCATTCAGGAGAAGGAGAAGAATGAATCCCTGGCAGTCCGGGGGAAAAAATGTCCTGATCCAAAGATCACTGGTATCAAAGGGAGTCTTTCTGTGGACTTCAATGGGCTTTCCATCAGCGAGTCTATGAGTGCTGTGAATGAGAATGCGAAGACGTTTATGAATGTAAACAGAAGCTGAAATGTTCCAGTCAATTTTCATAGGTCCAACGGAGAGGATTACAGAAAGCAAAGAAAAAAGTATGAATACATTGATTTGGGAGGTTTAATAACTTATATCTTAGCACATAGCATAAATATATATTTTAATTTTCTTCTGGCTTAGGCCAGACAATACAGAAAGAAGCAAATAATTTAACAGGTGGTGGCTTCAATCACATCTTAAACAGGATTCCCCTTGCCATTCTCAATGTGCATCTAAAATACAGATAAAGAAACCAAAGACAGAGGACCTGATTCTACTTAAAAGACTTTTACATAGTTTTTGAGAATTGTCATTAAATGAAAATGTGCAGTCTAGACGCTTGCATGTGAGACTAGAATCATAGCAATAGTATAATTATTACAGTTTGGAGGCCTGACTTTTTAACAAGATGAGTGTGAAAATACATTCAGCTAACTTGTAGATGGAGTCACATGCCTAATTTGCAAGCTTTATGAAGGTTACATATGCAGATTGAATAATTATGTACACAGACAGCTATCATTTGACATTTGCCCACACAATTATCTAATCTGTGCATGGAATTATGGACCCAGCTTGAGTATGCCTGACACTTGCTGTCAAGCAGTGTGAAGTTCAGAGGCATCTTCCCTG
Source organism: Cygnus olor (assembly GCF_009769625.2). Classification (NCBI taxonomy): domain Eukaryota; kingdom Metazoa; phylum Chordata; class Aves; order Anseriformes; family Anatidae; genus Cygnus; species Cygnus olor. The sequence goes on along the minus strand of NC_049198.1, from coordinate 7,004,954 downwards.
AGGTCCTGTGCTTTAACTAGTAACTTGGAGAACAGACTGCATTAACTTTCTCTAGAGATAATTCATTATCTTCCAAGGATCTCAGCTGCAAAGAAAATACAATACGGTCTTGATATGTGGAAGAATGACATGAAATCAATGAAAAGAAATTTTTGGAGATAAATAAGATATAGAAGCGTTAGCTGCACTGTTTAAATACAAGTTCAGGGAATAGTGGCTAGGGAGCAGTACAACAACAGGTCGTCAGAAGGATACAGTGAAAATAACATTTTCACTACAATACTGTATTGGATGCTATATTGGTCCTAGAACATTCACAGGCTTCCTCACACGGTAGAGGAAATAATCCCAGCAAGATGAACATGGTTACTCAGTCACGTGTTTAAGGCTTTAAAATATCAAGACGTCATTTGCCTTATTAGAAGCATTATGCAGATTGGTTAATGAAAAGAAAAAATGACAATTAAAGCTGTCTGTATATTTTCAACCCATTTAGGCAGTCATTGTCACTTGCCACCATATTGATTTCAATGACACCTCTTCAGTTTTCACGAACAATAAGCCCTGAGCTTGGACACACTGAGCATATGCAGTTCAATTGCAATGAACTTAACTTTTGAACTTTCAAATGCTAACATGTCCCTTTTTTTTTTTTTTTTTTTTCCCTCTCTTTCTCCCTCTCTGTTTCTAGGACACAAATACCATGCTGGAATATCGTGCTCCATTCTAGGCAATGCATTTCGAAAAGAAAAGACTGGAATAGATTCAGAGAAGAGCGAGAGAATCATAAAAAGGACTGGAAAATAATGCTGCCAGTTTGAGAAAAGGTTAACAGAGCTGGTCATGTTCATTCTGTCAAAAAGCAGATTGAGGGGAGACATAAAATATCTGTCTGCAAATATGTAAAGGGACATTGTAAAGGGAGGAAGAATGAGTTATTCTCCCTGGCCCATGAAGAACAAGAGGTAACTGGCTTATGCTGCAGCAGGAAATATATGTTAAATATCAAGCCTGTTGAATAATAGAAAAATGTGTTTGCAAGTATGTTTGCTAAATCAGAGTTGGCATTATTTATCTCCTTTTTGTTTGTTTTAGTACCAAAATTCTGACAAGCATTTTCTCTTTATATAAATGTTAGTAAAAGAACAATTATTCTCAGGAACACAGAATGTACTCAAAAAGCATGATAAAGGGTGTGTTACTGAGTACACTGCCAGATGATAGAAACCATGCATTTGTGTTCAAATTCAGAAATATTTATGCTGAAACTTTACCATGAGTTTTTGTTTAAAAGCACATCATTTCATATCTGAAATGTTCAATAGTATTAACATGGGCTTAGCTCTTACACAAAAGTTGAAATTAGCTTCTCTGTCCCAGTAAGTTTCTCCTTTAATAAAAAATAAAGTGAAGTGCATGACTAAAGTTAAGTATGAGAGTCTTCTCCCTGAAGGCAGCAAAGTCAAAGGGTCTTCTTTTAATCATATTTACTATACAGTAAACTGGTTAACCTTGATGAAATTGGTCTCAATTTACATTTCATAAAGATCAGGATTAGGCCATTGTTTCTGAATATACTCATTACTTTGAAGTTGTCTTCTAAAGATCGTAAATTGGCATAGCTTCGTTGACATTGATGGAACCATCTTAAAGCACAACTTTGTATGTGTCCCTCATAGCCACTATGATTCCACATTTTAACATTTATTCATAAGTAACCCATAAAGTAGACAGATTCTCTCCTATACTCTCCTTTAACAGTGCAAATGATAGTCTATTATTATTTTAACAACCAGTAAAATGCCACCAACTCCAGGGGGTAACGTGGCAGTTTAACGGTGGGCAAAACAGAGAAACACATTCTTGGAGAGGAGGAAGAAAAGAAGAATATTGTATGCAACTGAAACTGAAGGGAGCATTTTAAGTAGCCAGAGCATAAGTATTCAATTTGGAATTTTGCCAGATTGTCTGGCTACCTCCCCTGCTCTTGTAAAGGGGTTAAAAAAAAAAAAAAAAAAAAAGAAAAAAATGAAAAAAAAAAAAATAAAAAAAAATTTCTAATGACCAGAAATGGTGAAAGCCCTTGGTTTTACGTCTCGCCCATCTAAAAGGACTGCGGTTGCACTAAGCTATTCTCATTCAGAACCACTTAAAAAGGTGAGCTCCTATATAATTGGAATTTTAAAGGAGTTCAAGTTGTGTTTATGGAGCAATCACTACTAGATGATTTCATTTAAATTTTTCATAAGCTATACTTTATGAAAAATTAAAAAGAATAGACTCTTCAGAAGCCTTGCTACGAAATAAAGTCTCTTAAAGGAATAGACATGCCATCTAATCACACATATTTTCAAACGTCAAATTTGCTGCATACAGACAAACGGAAGATGACATTAAGGAGGAGAGAAAGAAGCAGTCAATTTTTGCTTACTGGTGGTGGTTTGCATTTAGCTGATACCTCAGAGAGGGACTGCAGTTTATAGCAGCACCAAGAGGTTCATCCCAGCAGTGCCCACCCTCAAAAGGATGGATGTGAATCTAGATAAGTGTAGGATATATGCTACCCTTTGTCCCTTCATTTGTCACAAAATTGCATTTTTGGTCAAAACTGTAAGATTCAAAAGACCAAAGCAAGCCTGAGCAAGCAGAGTTGGTCCTGTTGGTCACAAAAAATAACTTCATTTGAATGGGGGGTCCTGGGGTTTGGTCTTTCTCAAGCTGTGTTGTTCCAGTAGACATTGTCACTGTGGTATCTCTGCTGGAAAGTGAGTGATGCAACCTTTCCAGGGAACTTAAGAACAGATATAGTGTATTCCTGAACCTCTGGTCTTTCAGAGGAGACCAATAGTGAATTACTTGTACAGTGCTTGGGCAACACTGTCTCTGGACACATGCAGCTTGAGGACTTTCAGTTGAACGAATTTCTGCAGTCTCAGATAACCCATTGATGGGGTGGGGTGGGATTTTATGAATTGATGCACAGTAAACACCGTTTAAAGTGCAACAGAAATGCTTAAAATGCCTTCAGCATCCAATCCCTATAGCTTTACTTATGTAGGCTAACGTGCAAATCCCAAATCTGTAGATTGTATTATTTAATATAAAGTTTCATTTTAACAGCCACAGCTCTTTTCTCATTTCCAGTCCACAAAAAAAACAAACAAACAAACAAACAAACAAACAAACAAAAAACACCTCTCAGGTTCTGGAAATAAGAAATGAAAATTCATTGAAATCTGCTGGGAAAAGAAAATCAAAAAGTGATCATGCACTAATCAATGAAAAAGTTATTTGAGAAACTATTTAGAACAAAAAAAAAAAAAAAAAAAAAAAAAAAAAAAGAATGATGTGTCTCATTAAAATGAATCAAGGTTGATTCATTTTAATCGAGGTAGCTGTAATCAAGGGTTACCTGACCTTATAAGCTGTGCTATTCCATTTATAATAAATCTCAGTGGTTAAAAATAGATGAGCTTAGGACAGATAATAAAAGGAATAATCTTAGAAAGTTACATGACTATTACGGAGAGGTTTCACCATACCATCTGTCGAGAGCAACCACGGGAGTGCCCACGATGAAGTAGGGAGATGCTTCTCAAAGGTATTCAATACAATTAAACCTCTAGCTGATTCTTCAGCAGAGTTTGCCCCAGTTGAATGACTAGACACATGAACTGAGAGCTGAAATTTCTTCTTTGAAGAAAAAGGCCCAATTCATGTGAGAGCCCTGTCTCTGTAGGAAAGCTGCAGCAGACATGACTAGAAAACTTTTTTTTGTCTCCATTGACTTTTAATAATGGAAACAATAATCAAACTGACCTTTTATTCTTTACAATATTAGCCCATTGCAGCTGACACTGCTATGAAATGATGGATTTCAAAAGAGTATCCAGATGAATGTTAGAAGAGGAAGTATGAGTTCCAGATCAATTGCAACATCTTCTGCGATGCTCTGGTTTTGCAAGCAAAGATGCTTTCAGGAGCTCGCCTCCTTCCACAGGGGTGAATGTACAAATGAAGTCACCTCGGGTTAGGGCCTTCTTCTCAGCACTTCTGCAAGGGCTGAACAGTGAAGTTGTGCCAGTGATGGCCTCATAAGTGCTGCATCATCAATCAGCTTTGACACTCACCTCTGCATCTCACCTTCCCTCTTTCCCAACAGCAGTGGCCACAACACATTTCGCTGAGTCTTGTTGCAATTATTTTTTCCCATCCACCTTGATTCCTGCCACAAAAATATTACTCCATATGTATATTTAAGGCCACAATTTATCTGCAGACATCTGCTTAGGCCATTAGGACTTTGTTATTAAAATGGCACT
>NC_049198.1:6756118-6795464 GCF_009769625.2 Cygnus olor | reverse complement strand
AGTCAAGACTGTCTTGATGTTGACAATTTCTCCTTTGCTTTTCCCAAATGACATTTCAAACCAAACAAGCGTCACATGTTGAGAGCTACATTAAAATATTGCATTTTGAAGTGTTAATTTGACTTCAAATGGCATGTAAAATGGACAGTTATTTCACAATGAATTACAATTTGGCACATCATAGTTGGACAGGCTGAAATATCAAAGTTGTTTTAGTTGCTGGATTTACTTCTCATTCAGATATAGAAACTCTTCCTTTTTGGAGGTGTTCCTCTGAATTGGAAAGGAAAGGGAGAGGAAAGGAAGAGAAAAAGGGAGGAGAAAATTTAAATTTTCAGTGATTTCATCTCTGTCCCTTTTTTCAGTGAAAGTAAATATTAAAGTTCTCCAACATCAAAACATCGAGACAGAGATTTTGTTTTCTGATCAGTTCTAATATGTGCATATACCAAAGTGCTTCAGAGCAATAGGTTGCCATTTTTAAACCAAACAACACAACAACACACAGGAAATTCTGGGGAAAAACAAACAAACAAACAAAACAAAAGCAGGAATCATCAGATTTCATGTTTAAGTATTCTTTTATAGTGTAATATTTCTTTCTTTCTTTTTTTTTTTTTTTTTTCTCACATTTTATTGATAGTGGCTGGAGTATGACTTCAATGGTTTTGCCAGGGAAGCTACGATTTATTCCTAGGGGAGATTTCATGACTAAATGCAGAGGTATAACCAAGTCCTTTGTAATCTGTGCTGCTTACATGATGTCTGTCCTGCTCTCAAGGCACCAACTCTGTATTTATATGTATTTAATATTAGAGCAATAGTCTCTGAATCAAAATTTATAAATGAATGTTAATATTTAATAGAGGATTCATTAACAAAATCAAAATTTATTACATGATGAAAGTTAGTTCTGAGACACTATATTACTCAGTCTCACAGTCTCAACTGACTATCTCTGCAGAGTAGAACTGTTACTGCAACCTGCATAAATACCCAGAAAATAATGTATTTTCTCTGTTTACTTTTCCTTAGGATAAACAATAAAACAGTAAAAAGAGGCTAAGACACAACAGGGGATGCAAAACAGACAAGCTGGAACAGCCTACATGGGAGGATATTGTAGAATTACAGTTGTAGCAATGGCTACCAGCTGTGCATCTGGAATGAGCAGGTTTGGAGGCCATGGGTTTTTAATGCAGGAAAAAAGTTTGCATTGGATGTTCACTCCTTTACTTTATATTTCTATTTCAGTCTTTACTTTAAATGCTTTAAAGAAGAATGTTCCAACAACTCCAGTTATTTCTGTTGTTCTTCTTGTTAACTACTCCATCAACAGCTACAGGAAGGAAGAATCTTATTAGAATTTGTGTTGCTAATATTTCAAATCACTGCATTTGGCCACTGAGGGTTATCTGCCTTGCTTGTTTTGTGCTGCTTTTGCAAACTGGCATGGAGATTAAATAGACCCATGAGCTCTGCAATTCTTCCATTACTGCTACTGATCCTTAAACCAATCACACAAACAACGCCTTTAACTGGACGAGATTTCACATGACCTGCATCCAGAAGTTGCAGAAGTTTTCTGTTTTATTTTGTTTTCTGAAGGGATTTGTGCATTCCCACAAATAGCTCCCCCTGGCAAGACCTAATCATCCTCCAAAGTATCATCCTTTTTTTTTTTCTTTTTATTTTTCTTTTTTTTTTTTTTTCTTTTGTGGTAAATGAGACTCCAACCACTATGAAAATAAAAGCATTCAATTAAAGAAGTATATCAGGAGCATATCTTCATGCATATGATATCAAGTGACAGCAAACTCAGATGGCTGCAGCAGGTACTCCTTGTAGTGTCCATGGATAAGGCTATGCCAGAACACCTCAAAGTGTCTGAGGCTGTGGATGAGACCACAACACAGCAGGGGTTTGAAGGGATCTCTGAAGGGACTGTGGCAGATGGAAAAGGTCATATCAGGGAAGGTATTCTTCAAAGTGACTGCGGCTGTGGATAAGTCCATGACAAAACAGGTATATCTCTGAAGAGGCTGTGGCTCATTGAGAAGTCCATCCCAGAGCAGGTAGACCTTAAATTTTCTGTGGCTGTGGAAAAGTCCATCACACAGAATATAGACCTATGAAAGGACTGAGCCCTGCTTTCCAGGAAGTGGCTGGACATCTGTCTGTAAATGGGAAATGGCAAAATAATTCCTTGTTTTGCTTTGCTTGCATGTGTGGGTTTTTCTTTATCTAGTAAAATGCCTTTATCTCACACTCTGAGTTCTTGCACTTTTTAATTTCTGATTCTCTCCCCAGTCACATCTGGGGAGAATGAGTGAGTGGCTGTGAGGTACTCAGCTGCCTGACAGGGTTAAACCACAACAAACTGTAATTCTGACACTTTATAACTTCTGAGAATTTGACTTAACATACCCCTTTCTTCAACTTAGCTTTATTGCAAGTAATGAAAAAGAATTCTACAAAAGCAAAGCAAACACACACACACAAAATCAAAAACTCAGTAATGTGGTTATGCCAAAAATCTCATAGCTCACACAGCCCTTAAGGTAAAACAAGGCCAGATTAGGAAGACATTCTCTATATAGCAGATTTGACACATATTTACTGATAGCATTTGGTTTGCAATTCAGTGCTTATCCAGACCTTTATTTAACCAGAGTGCACCCTAGTTTCCATCAGGGTTGCATGACCAGGTTGTCTTTGCAGCAAAAGTGGAATATACTGGCAGAAATCTGGTGGCATGACCAGGGCAGACATCCTAACCCAAGATCTTGGATATACCAAGTTTTACTGGTAATCGCTGTCCTTGCAAGTCAGGATGACACAAGAGTGAGACAATTTACCTGTTGACTACTAACAGAAAAGGAACACAAAATAACTTTTAAATCTTGGTTTCCACTCTAGTCTCTGAATATGATATATTCCACCAGAAAGAAACTTTTCTTAACATTTTTTTTTTCCCCCAGATGGACTAGCTCTATCAAGCACCTGATGTGAACAAAACAATTACATACTTAGATGCTATCACAGTTACAATATTAGACATATATATATTTAAATAGCAAACAAAAAAGTCATCAACATTTATTTTAGTAATATTTTAACCTCTTCAAATTTCCTCTCTTGGTTGAAGTTGGTAAGTCTTTCAGGACCATATCTTTTCAGGAGATAAGGTAAGTCAAATTACCTTGAATTTTTCAGAATCAGATGATTTTTAAAGTAATTCTCAGAAGCAAGACTGGAGAACCAATACCTGACTTCTAACCCAGCTTGATTACTTTAGCTGTGGTCTTCTCTTCTGATTCTATATGCCATCAGTTCTTCATCCTCCATCTGTTATTTGTTATGACTTCCAGTACTGTTCCTGAGCCTAAAGCAATAGGTGAAAATAACCAATCTCTAGTTCTCTCTCTTCCACTTTTTAAAAACTCGGACAACTCCCTTCACAAATAATCTCCTGGCATTCTCCAGTAGCCCTATCTTTAATGACAAGATCAGCTAGCTCTATAGCTTCTTCAGTGTATACTGCCAGCTAATGGCATCTTTATTAGGTATCTGCAGTGAGATGATGAGCCACCTGGGAGAATTAACACCAGGATTTACAGTCACAATGGTAGAGCATATTGAAGTCCTTCACTACGCTGAATTACTCAATAATAGCTTTTGGAAACATAAATAATCAAGAAGCAACATTTCTGAAGATAAAAGCCAGGAACGTGTCTGGCTAATTGACCATGATGGAGTTATAATAGTGAAATACTGCACAATTTTGGAGTAAAGTTCTCTGTTGGGGTGTCTATATCTAAAGCATAGAGGGTTGGCAACTCTGCCGAAGTTTATGGATAGCGACTTTTGTAGACTGATCCTGCCAGTAACATGCTCATCAGATTTTACATTGGTCTAATCTGTTGCAATAAACTCTGGAAATCTAAGCACCACTGAGATAATGTGTAACAGGAGGAACTGAAACAGGATTAGCTTGTGTAGAATGCCATCAAGATAGCTAATTCAGTTTTCATCAAAATACAGGAAAGGTCAGATACTGGTAACTACAGAATGTTTCATCCTGTTTCTCTACATTCAGCTAAGAAAGTGCTGAAAGCTACCTGAGTTTTTGAATCCTTTTAACTCCAGCTGATGAGGAAAGTGCTTAGAGCAGCATACAGATGTAAGCTCTCTCTTGCAGAGAACAGATCTGTGTGAGCTCTACAACTTTGCTGAGTTGGGACCTACATTTACTCAAGCCATTCTGGAGGCTTCATGACTGTGAAAAAACGCAAAATATAACATTTTAAAAGTCTCTTTGACAACATTTAACTTTTTAAGTTTATGTCACTATTCCATGGTTTTCAATTTTTTTCTTCAGTTTCTTTTGGATTCTATTTCTTGTTGTTCTTGGTGGTGGTGGTTTGTTTGGTTGGTTTGGTTTGATCTGCTTTGTTTAGGGGAATGTAAATGTGATTTTGTTTTTCGTTTCAGAAATTTTCAAATTAAAAAGTTGTAAAAATATGCATACATTATTTACTCAATCCTATTCTTGATAAGACCACTCCTGTTAAACTACATATATGTTTTTTTTTTTTAAAAAAAGTAAACAATATCCCCAAACTTCTTGTTTTTTTTTTTTTTTAATTCAATTTTAATTATTCAATTTCTTCTTCATTTTCTATTTATATTGCAAAACTTAACTAAACTAAACTAAACTAAAACACACCTTTTTAGCAATACTTAAGGTTTCAATAATTATTATTTTTTGTTTAAATACCAACATTTAGAAGCAATAACTATTTCAGAATTTCAGGGAGCATCACAAGTGCCTCAATATGCATAAATCAGTATTGGAGAACTTAGTTCTGTGACTATTTGCAGATATAACCCTCAACAATTTACTTCTTACTTCATGTAATTAACTTATGAGGTACAGAATCACTTCTCTTTCTGTCTCCAACCCAATGAGTATTTAATTATTCATAAAAAACAGCATAGATTCAACAGAACAAATATAAGAAAGACATGCTGAAGTATCTAATAGGCTCACAGTTAGTACACATTTCAATGAGTTTCTCTTCTGTCCTAGCTCCTACCATCAGGCACCTCTGTGGGGATGTGGATAGGCCAAGGCTAGGAGGGTCCATGGGCCTGCAAGGCAGGCCTGGAGGCAGGCCAGGCTCCATTGGACCCACAGCCAGACAGTGCTGTGGAGAGCTGGAGACCTTTGACCCCACTGGAATAGGGACTGATGGCCCCCAGAATGGTGTCACAGGTGGTTGCCAGGCTGGGGCAAACCCCATGGGGGCTGGACAGGGATGGTAAGTCCTCTTGGTGCCTCATGGCCTTGATTTGAAGGAGGGAGAAAGCGTTAGGTATGTTTTAGAAATTAAAAATTAAATTAAGGCCATAACTTTGGGTAGGGCTAAAGAGGAGACAGAGCACATTCCCAAAATGTTTATATACATTCACCCTCAGCCTTGCAGGCCCTTGTGGCTTTTTTCTCAACAGCTTTTTTCTCTCAACAGTTTTATAGACTGTCTCATAGCCTTCATTCTCAGGAAGACCATACCGTGACCAGTGACATACTCCAAGAGTAAGATCTGCCTAGAAATAGTCATTAACCATAAATGCCTTGAAGACTTACTTTGGCATTTAAAATTGTATCACCTGAAGTGCAGTTCAATGCAGTGTTTTTGATCCCACCAACAACTTCCACAAAAAGCACACCATGTATATCAGCTGAAAGTAGAAAGACTAAACTAATTAAAGCAACTAAGTTAATGGATATTCTACCATATACATGGAAGTGTAAACCCGATGTGCTACACTGTCTTTGGACTCAGTGCTTGGACAAATGAGAGAATGCAGAACAGGACTGGAACTGTTGATACCAGATGTAGAAGCCTGGGCGGGGGGTGGGGGGGGGGGGTGGGGGGGGGAGGTGCAGGGAGTGAAATAAAAAAAATAAAAAATAAATGAAGTGGGATATTGCAAGCGGGTTAGGATGCTAGCTAGCTGTAAGATAGCTGTAAGATAGAGATACCTGGAAAACAGGCCAGTGGCATGTGTGAGTATTCCCCAACGGTAACAATTACAGAGAGACACTTTCTTAAACACAGAACTCATTGTAGTGCTCATGATAAAAATAGTATACTTGTTCTGTAAATAAAACAATTATACAGAAACATTATACCCAAGTATTAACTAATCAGGCTTGAGAAATTATTCTCCAAGCTGACGAACTAAGAAACTCCCTAGATTTCAGTTAACCAGTTAGATCCTTAACAATTTTAATTAAGGAACTGGACATGAGAAAGACAAGTAGTGCAGAAATTGCTGAAAAGAATAATTGACAAACTACAATACACAGGGCACAAAGCTTTTTAAAGCTGGTGCCATTTTCTTCCTTTCACTGTCAAATAGATAAAAATTTGCTTAGATGAAGGCATCCCAATTTAAACTCAAGAGACCTCAGTGTCTATTGGAATCAAGACAGTCTAAAAACAGCTCTGTTCTGCTTCAAAAAGGTAAATGAACCTTCTGTGGAAAGCAGAAGTGTGAAAGGTTCAGAAGAAGCCCATTACAAGCTTCAGCACACACTTGTGACAAGAATTGTGACTAGATATTTGCAGAACACAGTGTCCCCAAGGGATGCCAAATAACACGTGAAGTTAAAACATCACATTCGCTTCAGCTGTATAACCTCTTCTCTCAGATGGTGGTCTAATTGTTCCCAGAATGTTGTTCCTCATACAAATGAAGATTCTTTTGTATTCTTAGGAGCAGTGTTGTTAAAGGTTGCTGGTCCGAACATATTTCATTAAGTTAAATTGTGTCCTACTATTCTGTTTTGTCAACACTGAAGTATTATATACAAGTTTTTTTCCCTTGAGATGGAGAGATGGACGCCTAAGTTCCTTCAGACATGAATCCAAAATCCAAATTGTTCATCATAAAAATAGATGCTTCAACACAATGTGGAAAAAGAAGTAGTTTCAAAACCCTGAAACTTCTTTTAAAATGGAAGTGTCATCCTGTCAACAGCTCCAATTCTTTAAATTGTTTTGCCTGACACTTAGTAGAGCTTCACATAAATGGAATTCTTTGGTCATATATGGAGAATTATATGTCAAAATCGTGAAACTCCTTGTTCTCTTTCACTCTCACTTTCTGTCTTGCTAAATAAACCTTTGCAGATTATTTTTTTGCATGTTTCTTACAGTAGTACAGAGAATCAACATTGCAAATAAAAGCAAAATAATATTTCAGTTACTACCACAATTTTGTGATGTATCCGTCCACACACATACACATTAACATAAAAGCACAATGCTTTTCACTGTCTGTTTTTTATAAACCCAGTCACTTACGGGGCATGCTTCTGAAGTGCTCTCTTTGATAAACAGTACCTGCTGCAGATCAGACCCTAGGCTCTTATTCTTCCTGACCTCACATCTTTCAAAACTGTGGAGAGGGTTCCAAGAAAATGAATTCCAAATGTTGCTTTTAAGAGTTGAATAAGAGAAACTGTTTGCAAAAGCCAGCTACTTAAGAAAAGCTAGGCAGTTATTAGAAAAGTTAAAAATTTCTACATAGCAGTAAGACTAATTCCCATTAAGCAGAATCTATATACATAAGTTTCTTTTAGAGAGTATTCTCCCCTGACCATCACTGAAGGCCCGAGAGCAGAAGGACAACTGAAATAAAGAACAAGGGGAGATGGTATGCTTCCAAAAGATATCTGGATGAAACTGCTCCTAGTTTTTGTTGTTGTTTGTTTGCTTGTTTTCTTCCATATATCAAAGATTTCCCACACCAGCATAGAAAGTATTACGGGTTTCACATACTTAGCACTCACAGTAAAATGGGCATGCAGTTCAGTCTTACAATGTCAATGCAAACTCAGATTTAAAAAATGTTATGAATAGAAATATCTGGAAGCACTGTCTTCTCTATGTTCTTTTTGTTGTTCCTGTTTTGTTTTGTTCTGCAGAGCAAAATTTGAAATATACTTTAAAATCAGGCTAATTTTTTCATGAGATTTCATTTTATGCTTTTTTTCATTTTGATAACCTCTGGATTCCTTCTTTAGTGTTGGCCTGGTACAGCCCTACTCACTTTGCTTTCAGCATTCATTAATGATCAGTGCCTTTGTTCTAGAAAAATGTAAGGGAGAGGGCAATTTATTTATTTATTTTGTCTGGGGTCTGGCCAAGGCAGAGAATTTGTTTGACTGGTTCCCAGATTTTAATTTTCAGATCCTTTATTAGTCTTCTACATGGACTAAGTGAACATGCAAATCCTGCAACTCTTTTCCTTGGATTCATTAGTAGTCATTTGCAAGTATGGAGTGGCGTATACACTTTAAGTGGTTAGTTTTCATTGAACACCTAACCTTTGAAGAAATGAACTGAGGTGCATATGAATCACAGTGCAAAGCTCCGAATGGAACTCACAAATACCATGGGAACCAACCCACTAATTGTAGTTGGGTTTTTTTTTTTGTTTCTTTGTTTTTTTTCCCTTCATGCAATACAAGGTAAAATTTTTCCCTTCATGCAATACAAGGTTAAATGAATCGGAACCCAGCAGCTACATACTTATGAGGTTCTAGTACCAGTTTTACCCCTCTCCCTTCTAAAATATTGTAACCAAGCAACTGAACTCTCAGGCTATTTAACCGGTGATATAAAGTCATCGTTTTGTTGTATTAGTTATAAACTGGTGTCTTTCCCTCCAGCAGAATCTTTTTTCATTGTATTCTTTCTCCCAGCCAGGATTAGTTTGACTTGTTTCCCTCCAGAAGGTAGAAGGGACTGCAGGATGCAAGATATTCCACATCTTGATGCCAGAAGCATTGAAGCATTATTTATTTTTTATTAAAAAAAAAAAAAAAAAAAAAAGGAAATTATAAAGTTTCTCACCGGTTCCCATACAGACATAAACAGCCTATCATTCTCTCAATGTTCTTATCTTAGATCTATGCAGTTGCAGAGTTTTAAAAGAACAGTCAAGTTGAAGATTGTAGCAGCACAGCCAAGGGAGTGATAAAGGAGAAAAAGAAAGATGTAACAAGTCTGGGTTTGAAAATGAAGAGGAAAAATGAAATGCTTAGTCTAGCAGGTTAAAAAAGGCTCAGTGAGGACAGCTCCACCCAATTTGGCACAGATAACATAGCTGACTGGCTTGCCACCTCATGTGTACCAACTTTCAATCTGTGACTCTCTTTGCAGCCGTAATGCTTAGCACTGCAAATCATCTACTGAAAGAACCTTCAGATCTTTGGAACTTATTGATACAATTACCTTTGTGCTGCTGAGCTGAATGTAATGTGCACTGTTCGTAAACTTTTTCTGCAATTGCAAGAAAAAGAAAGAAAAAAAATATTTGTGCAGCATGTATCTTGTGGATACTCTTCCTCTTTGGATCAAGCTAAGCTAAGAAATTCATTTAACCTTTTAGTGTCAAGTTTGATGGACTCAAAGTGACACTGTATATTTTCATTGTGCAGTACATTTTATGATTGTAATAAACCTGAAGGAAAAATTGATGCTGACAAAGATTATATATATATTTTTTTCTTCTCCTACTGATACGACGGAAAAGTGACGTGTCACTTTTAAAAAGTGGTCGCCTCACGTACAATATAAGGACAAGGTTAGTCATCAATCATGTCTTTTCATAAGTCTTCACTGATGAGTTTGACTTTGGACCTGCAATCTTTCAACCTTGTTTCAGCTTTTATCCCAGAATCATAGATTCATTCATTGGTTCATACATTCATGGATTTTTAAGGCCAAAAGTGACAATTACAATCATCTTGTGTGACCTCTTACATTACACAGGCCACAGAATCCAAGCTTTCATTCTCCCTACCCCTACTTCTTTCACAAATGTTTTCACATTATTCTTTTGCGCTTGCTTGCTAAACTCATTCTGATGATTAAACCATGTTCAGTACTGTCTCTGCCTTCACTTCTTCTTGTTTAGGACGTCCTCCTGCCATAAATCTCTCACAGAATAATCCCTGAATAAATCTCTCTACTAACAGGACTTACAGTTATTGCTTGTTAAATACAGAAAATGTCGCCACAGGCTCTTAAAAAAATGCATATCATCTCCTAGTGTTTTATCACTAGGTTTTTTTTTGTCACTAGAGGTTGTCCCCCAGACCCTAAATGTTCATCAACTGATCTCTTGAAACATATATGTTTAATAAGTGTTTTTTCAGAAAATATTTTCTTAGTAAACGTGGAATTGAAGGTACCATTTTAATTCATACCCATTACTGACACTTCTCCAAGTCTCACTCTTCCTTTTTCCCTTTCCATCTCTCAAGTCTACCCGAGCCTGTCTATTTCCTTCTCTGTCTGCCTCATAAAAGTTTAAATGCAAAGGACTTCTCAGTTCACAGGTAAAATAAATTGTCAGTGTGTGCCTAGTATCAGTTCATAGCCTTTTATTCCCCCCACCCCTCATACAAAAATTAATGGGATGCACCAATCTGCCATTGTGTCCTTGACATGTAATTTGTTATAAATAATAATACAAATGATTACAGGGAAAGCTACTACTGCTAGGAGTGCATCAGTTTGGAGCATGGGGATAAATAAGACAGCTCTCTCTGTGGGTGACTCTGTCATCACGTTTTGCAGTGGCGGTACCCAGCAGGCTTAACAATGTGAGTCTCATGGCTAGTCTCAAAGTTTCTTCAGAGAAAAGCTGGAGGGCTAAAACCCTTTTGAAGAGAAATAACTAAAAGGAGTTAAAAATAAGTGGCTCTCCAATGGGCTGCTCTGTTGAATGTATTTAATTGCCCACAAGCCACATATCTTCCCTTCTTCGTATTATTGCATAAACCTGCTGCATTTCTATGGTACAGCAGTTACTCAGGTTTTATCTTCTACAGAGACAAGCTGTAATTTATTTATTTATTTATTTATTTATTTATTTATTTATTTTATATAGGGAATGGGGAAAAAAAGACTCATAACATAGAAGAAAATCACAAGAACAACAGTCAATGCCAAGGATGGGAGAAAGGGTTGTGCTGTTGTTCAGGTGCAAACCTCAGAATTGAAAGTCCTGGAACATATAGCAGTTCTGTCCCTTATGTGTGGGGGTAATTTACTTGGATTTAGCAATAAAATTGAAAGATTTACAGGGATTTTTTTTTTTACTTTTTTTTTTTTTTGTCTCCTATTATATCCTATTTGTCTCCTGGAACGGCTGTGGGAGCTGAAACGGCTGTGGGAGCTGGAGCCGGGACGGCTGCGGGAGCTGGAGCTGGAACGGCTGCGGGAGCTGGAACAGCTGCGGGAGCTGGAGCTGGGACGGCTGCGTGAGCTGGAGCTGGAACGGCTGCGGGAGCTGGAACAGCTGCGTGAGCTGGAGCTGGAACGGCCGCGGGAGCTGGAGCTGGAACGGCTGCGGGAGCTGGAGCCGGGACGGCTGCGGGAGCTGGAGCTGGAATGGCTGCAGGAGCCGGGACTGGAACGGCCGCAGGGTCTGTCACTAGGTTGATAGTAGCATCAATTGCAGCTCGATAGGCACAACCTTCTTTCATCATTTACTTGCTGGTAGTTCATTGATATCTCTTGATTATCATAGTATCACTTAGGAAGTCCCATTTAAATGGGATGTCGCTATGAAAATTGCTATACAAATAAATATAGTGTATCAGTTACCAGAATGATTTAAAATTTATATATATATATATACTTTTTTTTCATTTTTGAACATTATTTTCTATGAGAACACATATGAATTTTCCACATCTCTCTATTGGACTGCCAAAAAAATATGTTACAGAATCAGAAGAGTCGAGCAGAAGATTTGTCAAATCATAGACACAGTAATACTGCCTGCCTGTCATTCAGTGATTATACTTGTCATGTTGGTTTGTATTTTTTTGTTTGTTTGTTTTCCTAAAAGAAACCTTTTCCTTGTGTTTCTTTCTTGGCATACTGGAAAGTATAATTCTGATTATTCTATAGTCTCTTACATGTTAATGAGCTTCATAATGAATGGAGGCTATGAGTAATGCAATTTTTCAGCAATCACATATCACTTGGTTCATTATGAAGATGCAGTCTGTTGGAAGAGTACATACCATTTCAAGGAAGAAATTCTCCATACCTGGAATTAGTATAGTCCAGTAAATAAAGGCAAGAAACATTAAACTGTGCATTTCAGACTTAATGATAAAAAAAAAAAAAAAAAAAAAAGTCATAAATAATTATCAAATATTTCATTCTAAAACAGTATATTTGGAAAAAAAATCATTCCAGGCAGATTTTATTTGTATTTATTTATTTATTTTGATTCATGATGAAAATATGAATATTGAGGTACTTGTATTTCCCATAGAACATTAATTTTCCTCATCTTATTATTTATTTTTGGCATTACTAAAAAGCCTCAGAGCAACCATTGTGAAAACATCTATGTAAATGTAGATAATAGTCTGCTTTTACCACCAGCGGTTTTCAATTGAAATAGGTTTTATTAGCAAGTTATATTATCTGCTCCAAAAGTTCAAAAACCCCAACTATTTTCCCTTACAGAAAGGATGTAATTGTAATCAGTGGCAGGTACTTTCAAGAACAGTGCATCCTCCACTACTCAAGCAGGTCTCCCATTTCCCACTCACACTCATAGGGACTCATCCTATTATGTAGTGAGTACATGATATTCTAGGTCTAGCACATTTTTCTGCAAAAGCAGGAACGCATAGATTTCAGTGAGGTTTGCAAGGCAGGATAAATGTCATGAATTGCCTTTAACCACCTCATAATAGAACGCTCCCATGAAGGAAATATCTCACAGGGAATGACAAGGTGAGAGGGCATCAAATCTATTACATTCTTTAGTATCTAGAGGTATAAATAACAACAGTAACAATAATAATGATAATCTCTTCAGTTAAGGATTGCAATAAGAATGACAGAACATTTTGAAATATCAAGAAATTTTATCAGTATCTCTCCCTAACATTCTAAAAATACAAATCGCAAAGCGAGAGCCCCATGCCCATCATAAGTATTAACAGGAGAACTGATTTTCTGAGGAACCACTAAGTATTCACAGTTTACATCAAGACAATGAGGAGCCACAAGGGCTTAAACCTTCAGAAAATGTGGGTGTTTAGTTTGTTTCTTTATGCAATTTTAATGCCTACCTTTAAAATCCTGCATCCAGAAAAGAAAAAAAAAAAAAAAGTTTACATTTATATGCAATTGTTTATGTTTTCACTTCCAGTTGGATACACAACAGAGAGAGATAAGAGTTCTAAAATAATGCTAGCATGTACTGACAAGCTTTATGACACTATTTTAAAGATTGCTGAATAAAATAAGACTTTAAGGAAAAAGAAAAGAAAAATGTCAGTAGCTGAGTAGTTGTCAGAATTAGAAAACTGCAGATTTTCAACTGTAATTCTGTTTTGCAGAATTGCATCCTGCATAAGAAAACATCAGGTTTCTCTTCAGTCTCTGGGGATAGCCACTAATGATTTAATTAATTTCTCCTTCTAAAAACTGTTTCCTCTCCATTGATGAGGAATGGCTGCATAAAGTTAAAAAAAAAAAAAAAAAAAAGGAAAAAAAAAAAGGCAAAGATCTTTCTAAACAGACTTAAAAATTGACAGCTTTGATCTCCAGGCTCCACATTGTTGTGAAATTTAGTTCTGACTGACTCCCTTCCAGGAGCTTGGAGCTACTACAAAATATTACGAATAATACAACCCGAATATAAAGTATAAATACTCTGAAGTAGCACATGATCCACTTGGTAAAGCAGGACTAGAAAATCTCTCTTACGGACACACATCTCTGTGTTACCACAGAGTTTTGTTCAAGCTGCCATTGGGAATTTTACAGGGAATAATGTTATGGGAGGGAATACAGCATAGACAGTGGCTTCATCTGAGGGAATAGTTGCTGTAAATGCTGAAGTGAGATGAAGAAAACACATCCTTGAAGCATGTGTTTGATTCCTAATCTGATATTAGAAATAGTGTAAATTTAACTCAAGTATTAATCTTCTCTATTTCCTATTTCCTTAGTTTTCTGTCCACTGATATTCATCCCTTTAAGCAAACAACCTTTCTTTCTTTTCCATTTTCCCATATATTTTCATTTGTGTCATCCTTTGAAGTGAAGCATTCCTCCCCCTCTTCCCAGTTTACTTTAGAAATAAATCAATATCTTTCAAAAATGGAAGCTGTGTGTATTCAAAGAAAACAGCAAAAACTTGACTGTGGACAAGGTGAATGTTAAAACGTAATGAAATAGGATGAAAAGATTAGTGTGAGAAGCAAGCTGCTAAAGTTTCTAAAATAAAAGTAATAATGAAAAGTTTTTCATATCCATCAAATGCAAGAAACTTGACAGAGAGTTTATGGGGTTTACAAACGACCAAGATGTACAAGAATCATACAAGTAAGATAATGTCATAACAGAAAAGAAAAATGAATTCTTCATATCCATGTTCGCTGTAAAGAAGGAAGGGAAACTGTTGCTTCTCTATGTTTGAATGTCATTCTCAAAATGAAGTGTCAGCAGAGGAGATTTGAGACATACCAGTGAAAAGTAACAGATCATCAGGACCAGACAGTCTGAAAGGAAATAAAATGTATAATTGCTGAATTAACTATGTTTTAAACCCAGATGCTTCAGGATCAGATATAAGAGGTAAGGAAAGGGGAAAGGGAAATAAAAAAAGAGGACAAGGAAAAAGGTAAGGGGTATTCATTGCTTATAAAGAGGTCTTGTTCAAGAACTGAAATCATAACCCCCATCAAAGTTCCTGTTTACAGGAACTGTTAACTCCTGTCTATAACTTAAGATTGCATTAAGAATTACATGCAGACCTTCCACTAGTAGATATTTATGACGTTTATTGTTTTTCATTTGGAAAAAAAAAAAAAAAAAGGAAAAAAAAAAAGAATATCCATATTTAGGAGAACACCTTAGCAATTTAATTAATGCGGAGACACTTCTTTTTCAGTAATCTGAGCATTTAACCATTTAATATATTTTTGAGCATAAAAGTCTACATATTCATGGTTTCTTTCTTCTATCGACTCCATGACGTGGCAGCTATCAAATCAGACTTCCTGTTCTGCTCATTAAGCAAACAAATTGCAACAACATTAACAACAAAAGCTCTCCAAAAATGCATCTAATTCTTGTTCTTTTAAGGAAATGCAAAATTCATTGCTGACTACATGGCAATTTTCCAATCAAACATTTCTTTTGGTCGCAAAGGCAGAAAACATCTGAAAACAGAAAGACATTTTGGCAATAGCAGCTTTAACAGAGCTCACCACACAGAGGCTGCTGTTGCTGTGAAATATTGGGCTTTGAAGGGTAACACTAATTCAAGTAGGATAGCACTGCATACAGGTAAGGGGTCCAAAGACCTTGGATGTTGAAAAGAACTACAGATCTTCGAAGTCACACATACAAACAAACAAACAACAACAAACAAATAAATAAATAAAAGGTGGTGTGTAAAGGAGATCTGAATAGTGTAAAAGCTTTTGTCTGTGAGAAAGAGGGAGGGTGAATGAAGAGTGTCAAGACAAGGGAGAAAGTGGAGGAGAAAGAGAGAGAAGCAGAATAGGATTTTCAAGCATTGTAATCAGGTGTGCGTTGTCATCTCTTGCCTAGGTTTCACAAACAGCAATATCCAGACTTAATGAGCAGCTTAATGTCATTACTGGCCATTGCAGACCATTAAGGTATTATTTTCAAGCTACAGGTGAGATAAGAAAAAGGATGGCTGTTTTGTATTTTAGATTTCATGGTTAGGCACTGGAACAGGTTCCCCAGGGAAGTAGTTGTGGCACTGAGCCTGCCAAAGTTCAACAAGTATTTGGACAACACTCTCTGAAACATGGTTTGATTTTTTGGATGGTCCTTTGGGGACTCAGGAGTTGGATTCGATGACCCTTGTGTGTCCCTTCCAACTCAGATATTCTATTATTCTAAAAAGGAAACTTATCAGGGCTGGAGCAAAGTTGGTCATGACTGTTGGCAAGAATACCTAGTCAGCATTTGAAAAGAAAATGAAAATATATGGAATTTAGAAAACTAATTATGTGGATGTACAACGACTTAGGAAACAAACAAATAAATTAGAAAGATAACATAATGAAAGGAAACACAAAGGCCTAAAGGTAAGAGAAGAATCTGCGGTTGTGAATGATAAAAATGCATGCATTTACTCCTTTTTTAATCTTCATGATAGCAAAATTTGACGTTTGTTCTCCATAAAGTTAGTGACATTTCAAAATTTCTTTTGATAGCTTCCACCTCAAAAATAGTATTTTTTATCTTAGCCCCAAATTTCACTCATCTTTGTTCAAACTCCTTTTCACATGACAGAAAAAAATATATACATAAAAAAAATCTAAAACTTACAGATTGTTTTTTTTCTTAAATGGTATAGCTGCTGGCTAGGACCTGCCACTCAGGATCTTCATGTTTCCAGTTTGAAAGTAATTAAACCTCCCATCATCTTCAGAAAGCTTCTTTTATAACCAAAAAATAAAAAATAAAAAAATAATGTTGAGGTGTGGAAAATGGTTTCATGTTTATAATTAATTGAAAAATAATTCAGGTAAACAGTGGAACTTGGAGGTCTAACTGGACTAGCAATTATTGTTATAGTCACTAATTATTCATTTAATAATAATGATGCTGAAAGGAAGCTTCTACATACATATTTTGAAAGAGCTTAGAAATAAATAGGTCACTGCTCTGGAAGACGGTGAGCAAACACTTCGGAATAAAGTCTTAAATCAGCAGAGTGGGTGACTCAGTGGCTGATTCCTGCCTTTCACCATATTGATGGCAGGGTTTGCAAGGGGAATTTCCCTCAGTATTTCTTCCTCTTGGAACTGGCCAACAACGGCATTTTTTAAATACAGTCTGAGAGAGGAATTCTGCAAATTTGTGGTTTAGTTACATACATGAATTTTAGTTATTTGTACAAAAATGAGCAATCAGAACAAAATCAGAATCAGGATAGGAGGAGAAATCTTTTTCCACCTATCCAGGAGATAAAAATGTTGAAACATTCTTTTAAGAGGTAAGATTTATTGCTCAAATTTTGTCAAAGAGGGAAGTGGATTGAAGCTGTTCTAGTCACTGAATTTTTGGGCAAAAAAGAAAAAGCAGCTCTGAGGAAATTTTTTTTAATGTCCTCAACTCTTCTTCCAAGTATCTGGAAACTAACTTTAAAAACAGATGTAATATTTCACTTACAGAATCAAAAGAAGAAGGGGAGAAGGAGGGAATTTGGATCTTCAGATTTAACTTCATCAACCTATTTTACTTTTTATTTATCTTTTGTTTATTCTTCTTTTAACTAAGATGGAAAGTAATTTTTGCAAATCTATTTGTAGTATTTTAATTTTCTAAAAGTTAATTCTACTTAATCTAACTTTCTTTATCAAGACATGAAGTTTGAAAAGTATTGAGAAACCTACTTGTGTCAGAGAGGATTTGAGATCTAATTTTCCTTCTTTAAGGTTAGAATCAGAAGCTTGTCTTGATTATACATAGTTATTTAGTCTATAACTAAGCATTTATTTTACTTATTTTTTTTTCCTAGCTTTTTTTTTTTTTTTTTTTTCAATAAAAAGAAGTGAAGGTAATCTTTCCCACAGAAATCTGAGAACAAATGCATTAGCAGGAACCAGGCATTTCAAAATTAGCCAAATGACCATCATGGTCCTTACCATACTTTTATTTTGTCCAGGTGTATTGTTCTGCTGTATTTTCTTTCTTGTTTGTAAAAATAAATAAATAAATAAATAAATAAATAAAAATCTGATAAATCGAAATGAAGGACATAACTGAAATGAAAGAGTAAAATGGATTAAATAGTCATCTTTGAATCCATGATGACAAGGCCATATTTCTTATCATCACCTTATATTACGGAAGCTGCATTTCTACTGTGAATCACAAAGAGAGGCTATAAGTCTGTGCTTGACTGCTGAAATCAGACCAAGCTGCAAGGCATATTTCTTTCTAAGTCACAGTGCCATTATTTCACTCCTTTGCAAGTGAGGCAAGAAAAAAGGGAAGTGCAACGACCCGAAGTACATGAAATGAAATATAGACAAGCAAAACAGACCTATGGATTTCAGTATGTTAGGGGTTTGGACTCTGGGAAAAAGAAATCCTGTGTCCAGCAATATGAGGCCTTGATCTCAATTAAAACCTTGGGTTCTACCTCAGTTCAACCACTGCTAGTAATATTAAATTTCATTACAGAAATCTTCTTAAAAGGAAATCACAGTTCCTGGCAGGCAGTGTTGGCTCTTGATCTAGTCTATATCAGCTTAGTTTAAGTTGTAATTGTGCTGCTAGGATCTGTCATTGACAGTGGACATGCTTCCAAGCTCAAAATGACAACTGATGAAACTTGTCCCTTTTTTATATACTGGTAGCTAAGATCTCCTGGCTTCCAGGAAATATTCTGAGTGAAATTTATGGAATTTCAAAAGTATTGATAACAACATCCATATATTTCAGTGATATTCCAATAAAACAGAGACAGATAGAAAAATAGAAGACAGAGTGCACGTTTTCTATTTGAAGAGCATATGTATATGTACTGCTGTAGAGTCTCATAACTCAAATTTACTTATCTAAACAAAGTATAGGATTAATCGCTGTAGATCAAGAATTTGGGGACATAAACCATGAAAATATAAGATAAAAAATGAATATAAATAAAAAGAATGATACCTTAAAATACTGGCAGTTAGCCTTTGGTGATGATCTTTACAATTTTAGTCAAAGGGAGAGGCATATTCTACTCTCATTTATTGTAATTTTGTACCACTGTACCTTCATCAGCTTTATCAATGGTCCTAGTTTATACTGGTGGAACTGATGACAGATTTAGGGCAAGTGCATTATCCAGTTTAAGAATATCTGTAACCTTTAGAGTATTCCACAGACTCCCTGCCTCAATATAAATAAATAAACAATAACAATATTTAAAAATAAACATCCCAAACAAAAACCTGTTCACCACACCTTTGAGTGATAACACTTCCATGTCATCTGACACTTCTGTCAGATCTGCTGATCTACCAACTGGTTAAAATTTGCCTTGGCAATATTTTATTTCTGGTACCTTGAAGATGTCATCTAATACCAGGAGTTTAAATTTTTTTTTTTTTAAGTTTATTCTTATTTGAACAGCTTCCTCAAAATATTTTGTTTGTTTGATTAATCATGACACTAAGCCAGAAAACAAACAAACAAAAAACTATGAACAATTTAAGGCTTTAAAGAGTCTTGTCAAATTTTATATGGCATCAAAATATAAATATATTTTAAGTCAATTAATTAAAGAAATATATTGACATATTTGTGGTCATCTTAAATCTGCATATTATTGTGAGATGATGAACTCTTTATGAAATATATGTATAAGTCCATACACTTAGAGGCATAGTTCTGTACTGGTCGGACTTCCAAATTTAGCTTATAGTAGTGTCAGTATTGTCTCTGAAGATGCCTACAGGCATTTTATCAGGTAAAATCAACATATAAAGGCAAGTAACAAGTTAATTTATTGAAGATATTTCAATATTGATATTAAAGATGTCTCCAGCATGTCATCAATGGAATGATATAGTGCATGTGTAATTAATACAGATTGTTTGTTAGTGAATCCATTACAAGACAAGCTCTGGAAGTACAGGAATCCTGTTTTCTTCACTAGAATGTTAAGTAAAAGCACTATATTAAGCAGATGGTGAGTTTTATTTTTCCTGTTTACTCGACATCCTGTTTAACATAGCTATCAAAATTATTGGCTAGTTTTGTTACGTATTCAATGCTGATTGTGACTATAATAACTATAATAGTAATAATAGCAATTGTAGTAACAATCTTTTTTTCTTCTCCTTCCACTCAAATATCTCAGATTGTCCTGGTTTCAGCTAGGACAGAGTTAATTTTCCTCCCAGTAGCTGGCAGGGTGCTATGTTTTGGATTAGAATGAGAAGAGCGCTGATAACATGCTGATGTTTTAATTGTTGTAGAGCAGTGCTTACACCAAGCCAAGCACTTTTCAGCCTCTCTCTGTCCTGCTAGCGAGCAGGCTAGGGATGCAGCAGGAGCTGGGAGGGGACAGACCCAGGACAGCTGACCCAAACTGGCCAAAGGGGTATTCCGTACCATCTGACGTCATGCTGAACAATATATAGGGGTGGCTAGCTGGGGGGGGGTGGGGGCGGCTGCTCGGGGATAGGCTGGGCATCAGTCAGTGGGTGGTGAGCAATTGCATTGTGCATCACTTATTTCGTACACATTATTATTATTAATACTATTATTATTATTATTATTATTATTGTTGTTGTTGTTGTTGTTGTTGTTGTTGTTGTTATTATTTTCCTGTCTTAATAAACTGTCTTTACCTCAACTCACAGGCTTCACTTTCCCATTTCTCTCCCCCATCCCAAAGAGGGAGGGGGGAGGGTGAGCAAACGGCTGTGTGGTGTTTAGCTGCCAGCCGGGCTAAACCACAACACAGATAAATTAAAACTCTGTATGTCCCATGCAGATAAAGTAAGAGTGATTTAAATCTTTTTATTTTTATTTTTACAAATATGTAAAGAGAAACAAAAGAAAGTTACAGTGAAAATACATTTGCAACTTTCCTTTTTAATTTATATTTTATTCTCTTGTTGCAGATAACTTACACTAATTTACACTAATTACACTAACTGTGTAAATTATCAGCAAAAATTGGACATTTCAGTCATATGGTAGCGTCCCGGTTTTGGCAGACTAAAGTTAATTTTCTTCATAGTTGTTGGCATATGACATGTTTTGGATTTAGGAGAATAGGAGAAAAATGATGCTGATTCCACACCGATGTTTTAGTTGTTGCAGAGCAGCGCTTACACAGAGTCAAGGACTTTTCAGGTTCTTGTGCTACTTGGCCAGCAAGGGGGCTAGGCGTGCACCAGAAGGTGGGAAGGGACAGAACCAGAACAGCTGGCCCAGACTGACCAAAGGAATATTCAACATCTTACGGCATCATGTAGGACAATAAAAACTGTGAGAGTTGGCCCACGAGTGGGAGATTGCTGCTCAGGGACTGGCTAGGCATTGGCCAGTGGGTGGTGAGCAATTGCATTGTGCATCACTTGTTTTATATATGTCTGTGTATACATATATTTGTCATTATTATTACCATCATTATTATTTCTCCTATTTCTATCCCATTAAAATCACTTTATCTCAACCCCTGAGTTTTTAGGCTGCTCCTCACTTCAGTAAGGCTTTTGACACCATTTCCCACAGCATTCTCCTTGAGAAACTGGCTGCTCTTGGCTTGGACTGGCATACGCTTCGTTGGGTTAGAAACTGGCTGGGTAGCCAGGCCCAAAGAGCTGTGGTGAATGGAGTTAAATCCAGTTGGAGGCCAGTCACCAATGGAGTCCCCCAGGGCTCAGTACTGGGGCCAGTTCTCTTTAATATCTTTATCGATGATCTGGATGAGGGGATCGAGTGCACTCTCCGTAAGTTTGCAGACGACACCAAGTTAGGTGTGTGTGTCGATCTGCTCGAGGGTAGGAAGGCTCTGCAGAAAGATCTGGATAGGCTGGACCGATGGGCTGAGGCCAGCTGTATGAAGTTCAACAAGGCCAAGTGCCGGGTCCTGCACCTGGGGCACAACAACCCCAAGCAGAGCTACAGGCTGGGAAAGGAGTGGTTGGAAAGCTGCCTGGCAGAGAAGAACCTGGGAGTATTGGTTGATAGTCGGCTGAATATGAGCCAGCAATGTGCTCAGGTGGCCAAGAAGGACGACAGCATCCTAGCTTGCATAAGAAACAGTGTGGCCAGCAGGGCTAGGGTAGTGATTTTCCCCCTGTACTCAGCTCTGGTAGGCCGCACCTCGAGTACTGTGTTCAGTTTTGTGCCCCTCGCTACAAGAAGGACACCGAGGTGCTCAAGAGAGTCCAGAGAAGGGCGACAAGGCTGGTGAGGGGTCTGGAGAACAAGTCTTATGAGGAGTGGCTGAGGGAGCTGGGATTGTTCAGTCTGGAGAAGAGGAGGCTCAGGGGTGACCTCATTGCTCTCTACAGGTACCTGAAAGGAGGCTGTAGCGAGGTAGGGGTTGGTCTATTCTCCCACGTACCTGGTGACAGGACGAGGGGGAATGGGCTAAAGTTGCGCCAGGGGAGGTTTAGTTTGGATATTAGGAAGAACTTCTTTACTGAAATGTTTGTTGGGCATTGGAATAGACTGCCTAGGGAAGTGATAGAGTTACCATCCCTGGAGGTCTTTAAAAGACGTTTAGATGTTGAGCTTAGTGATATGGTTTAGTGGAGGACTTGTGAGTGTTAGGTCAGAGGTTGGACTAGATGATCTTGGAGGTCTCTTCCAACCTAGACGATTCTGTGATTCTGTGATACTTCTTTTTTTCTTCCAATTCTCTCTCCCATCCCACTTGGAGGGGGGAGCTGCAAATGGCTTTGTTGTGTTTAGCAGCCTGACAGGTTAGACCACAAAAGGTAGTCTCTCATTGGATTGATCAATTTTGTATATGAGGATAAAGAAATATATCACTGTCTTTACTATCCTTCACTTGAGTATCTTAAACTGTTTTTACCAAAGCATATCAAGCTAACATTTCTTCTTTCACTTTTTTTTTTTTTTTTCCCAGCTGTGTTACCATAGCATTCTTGTCCACACTGTAAACCTTTTCTTATTCTTAATTTAAAAATGTGGATAAATCTTTTCTCCCTTTCTTTACACATGTAAAACTGTAATCATATATCCAAAGCAGACTTCTGGACAGCACAAGAGGAAGTTTAGAGTTCCATCTGCAGAATGCAGAAGGAGTTGAAGAAGACATCTCCCAGTATTTGCCACCATTTAAATAAATAAATGCAAATAAATAACTAAGGTTAATATAAGATAATATGTAGATTGGCTTTATATGTTAAAGTAGGATAGCTCAACTTCTGAGTCCCAATGTATGTAAGGCAAACTTAGGAAAAGTAACCTAGCTTGAGGAAGGAAGGAAAAGGATTTCAGCAATGACTTCCTCTTCTGTGTCTGGTATTGCTGTCTGCCCTAAATATCCCCACTCCTAGAGTGCTGGTCCTTATAAACAAAGTCCTATGGACAGAAATGTCCCCACTCTGTGTGAGAAACACAGTAATCTACCGCAGCATTACCATTTCCACCAGTGGAGCCAGGTGCTCTACTTCTAAGCAGTTTGGAGAATCACAATGCCTATGGTTCTTCTTAAACCCTTCCCTCTTTACTTCAAGGTCCTTGAAACAGGTAGCTCTGTTTCTGATTATGGGAGATTTAATCTGAGAAAGATCCCATTCAAACCAGACAGATTCACTCCTTTATAATGCTAATTATTACATGATCTGTTATTATATTTGGCAGAACTGAAAGAAAGGCTGGTAGACTAAAAAAAATTGAGTGTTTCTATTAACTTTTTCAGATATGAAATGAATTGAAATGGCATCATAGCTGTGACTCTCCACTGTGATCCAATTCCCCCAGTACCTTCAGAATGTTAAGAACATACACAAGGTTAAAAGCTGAGAAAGACGTTTACCCAAGTATTGTTCTGTTTCCATTGTTTCTGCTTATCCTCATCAAAGGTTTCTCAACACAATCTGCACCTTCTGTGAATGCAGAATTGGAATGTTTGAATCCCTTGAGTGACCCCAAGCTGTTTCACTGCAGCCTAGTTCCACATGTCTCCTGCCTGGGTACGCCTTCACACAGAAGAAGGCACCACTGCATGTCTTTGGAAACTGTATGCTTCTCCCTTGATTCAGATGATCATCAGTCCATCAGAAACCAGCAATTACAAGGCCCTACCCACAACAGACATGTGTCATTAGACCCATTGCTCTTTTCCTCTTTCACTGCTCATTGCTTCTTTTCTGCTTTCTCAGTGCAGCCTCACCAAGCAAGGAAAAATAAATAAATAAATAATCTAAAAGGTACAAAAAGTGCTAAGGAGTAGGTTCCCCATTTAAAACCAGAGGAAAACCTGCTAAGACTGAACATCTCTTCAGCTGGCAGCTTCCATAAAGCTACTAGTTTGTATTCTGTTTCCAGGCCCTGGCAACCACCCCATTAAAGGGGAATATAATCTTCTTTTTGCTACATTGCTTGCTTTTAATAAATTATATGCAGAACTTTTACATCATAAGCCTCCAAAATAAAACTCATGTGCACACATTTCACATAAATAAGTAAAATAATAAACTCACATGCATACACACACAAGCAGAAGCCAAATAATTACTGAGTTGCCAGGGTCCCAAATATTGGATTGTAAATTATAGATTGGTTCAGGAATTTTGCCCTTTTTGACTCAGTAGTGATAAATATGCTTTAAAATGTAAACTGCTTGTTGCTGATATACTGTGGATATATTCACAGGGAGTCTGGGTTCCTCTGACATATTATTCTGGTTACTACAGAAAGGTCAGCATTTTACCTGCTTCTGGAGCAAAGGAAGCCTGTTGTAAGCCCAGACTGTTCCATGACTTTTCTTTGGCAACTTACTCAGTTTCCTTATGTTAAAAGTGGAGTACTAATCTCATACTTAGTTGTAACAAGGGCTATCATGTAATTTTCTAAATAGACACAGTTATCAACTCCAGACATGCACACACTAAATTGTATAAAATTATTCAGAATCATGACGGTTATTATTATTATTATTATTATTATTATTATTATTATTATTATTATTATTATTATTATTATTATTAAATAATTACTGTTAATATAATAATAATAATAGTAATAATAATGATGATAATGATAATAATAATAATAATATAAACTTTATGTTTTTTCCTGCTAGTTTTATATATGGGGGTACTTTTAGTGCACATTTTTCCAGTCTCTTCCCATAATGATAATGAGTATAAATTTATACAAACAAAAAGACATATTTTTACTGTCAGAAAACCACATATAACTGAGAGGTACAGATATAAGAAGTGAAATAAATTTTGTAAGAGATAACAAGCTCATCACACTAAGCAGAGGTTGTCTAAACTCTGCAGTTTTGGGTGCCACAATATAAGAAGCACATAAAATTATTAGAGTGTCCAAAGGAGAACAACAAGATGATGAAGGGTCTAAAGGGGAAGATGGATGAGGAGTAGCTGAGGTCACTTGGTTTGTGCATCCCAGAGAAGAGGATACTGACGGGAGGTCTCATGGTGGCCTGCAGCTTCCTCATGAGGGGAGCAGAGGGGCAGGCGCTGAGCTCTACTCTCTGGTGACAATGACAGGACCCAAGTTGTTACATGGAGCTGGGATAGGGGAGGGTCAGTTTGGATGTTCGGAAAAAGTTCTTTACTGAGAGGGTGGCTGGGCACTGGAACAGGTTCCCCAGAGGAAGTGGTCATGACACCAAGCCTACCTTTGATTTTTGGGTGGCTCTATGTGAAGCCAGGAGTTGGACTTGAAGATGCTTGTGGGTCCCTGCCAGCTTGGGATATTCTATGATTCTATGATAATGCTGAAAAAGAAGAAACTAAACCTGAACATAAAGTAATATTAACTCACTTTGATTCAGGTCTGCATTTCAATTTAATGCCATACAAAGCTGCAACTAGGTGACATTTCCATGGAAATCAGGTCTTCCGATGTACTACAGTAGATAAATTAGTAGTGGACCATGAAGCTTCAACATTGTGGTTGAACATCTGTTACCTCATAGAAGTGAGAAAGATATGCTAAAAAGAAATAATCCTATTAAATAAATAAATAAATTAATTAATTAATTAATTAATAAAAATCCCAGAGGGATATCGATTCACATGTTTATTTCTTTGCTTTGTTTTGAATTAGTTTTTGCTAAAGTGTTTGTTGCAGGTTGTTTTTCATTCACAGTGACAGTAACTGCAAGGATCATCCTGAGTCCTACATACTACAGGACAATGGGGGAGAATGTTCTCTCAGCAGGTTCCTGGACACTGTCCAGTTGGAAGTTCAGACAAACCTACACAGGCTGGAACAATAGGCTTTAATAAGTATTTATTTATTTATTTATTTAATATTTATGTTTATTTTATATTTATTTATGTATGTATGTATTTATTTATTTACTTATTTATTTTTTTAAAGTTACTCCACCAGTGATTTTGTGGTGGCAACTGTCCTAGAAAGCAAGAAAAAGACATACTGAGGTAAGGTCACAAAGAAAAAAATCAAGATAGGTAGTGTCCCTTTATACTTCTAAATGCTTTTCTGCTGGTTAATGATACCTCATATTCCAGTTGTGAGTCCAGACCACTGATTCTAATAGTCGAGAGAAGAGAGGAGTGGAGCAGAACAGAACACAAACCTGGGCATAATTGATGGTCTAAAAGAATTACCTTTCAGCTGGGGTATTTCATAAAGAAGGATTTAAAATCTTAAGTGGAATATATTCTTTGTCTCTGCAAAGGTGTAGTAGGTATTTCCTATATATTACAGATGCATTGGACATGTAGATATGATTATAAAAGACATAGAATGACTGTTGGACATGGAACTGCTTCAGGCACACCAATCTACAGGTGCTAGCGTACTATAATTACAACAACTACGTTGAATTACAGCTACCCAGCAGAGATGTAATAAAGATATGAATTATTGACTTGGCATCATCCTGAGACAGCTTTGGTCACAGCCTTGCTATGTTTTGGAGACGATAGAATGAGATTTGTGTGATGTAAAATTATAATCAAAGACAGTTCAGGATGAAAGATGACCACCAAGGCTATGAACCTTAGTGGGGGTCTGCCTACTCTGATAAAAAAGGAACTGTGAGGGAGAAAGTAATGATCATTTGTCTGCATAGAGCCAACCCAAAACACCAGGCTTTATTCAGAATTTAATTTCAGGAGTTATTCACATGTCCAAACAGCACATGTAGCACAGGGAGTTAATTGTATCAGAGTTGAAAAGGATGGGAACAAAAATATCAACTGCTTCGAACCCCAGGGTCATGAAGGATGCCACTGGAGAGAGAGGGAGATGTGAAGAAAGCAGCTGTGATTATTATCCAGAGATGTGGGGAACATGAGAGTAAGAATTAAGATTTAACAAAATCACTTTGTAAAGCAGAAATAAGGCTCTGCTTCTGTATCTATGTTTGCTTTAATATCGGTCCTATGAGGCAGCTATTCTCTCTCTAAAGTAGTCATTAATATCTCATGGCATGGAAAAAGGGGAACATGAGAGGAGTTAGGGTGAAACTGTGCTGCAAAACAGGACACAAACAGGCAGGTAATCACCTGTCTTTCTTTAACACAAACACCCATAATGACAAACTTTGTGCACTTTACGAAATAAGATTTGAAACCACCTGAAGGAGTCCTTCATTCTCCACAATAGCTGCTAAAGCAAAGTCCTGTGTGTCATTCCTGTTGAATACAGCATTAAATGTGCATAAAACATGACATGGGGTAAAAAGTATTACTATGGCTGGCATATCCTGTGCACACTGATAATAGACTGCGATGGGGTGGCTGGATTTGTGTGTCCTGAGAGAATGAATATGAGGATGTAGTTAGTCAAATCAAGCACTTTATGTTAGCAATAGTACCAATAGATTTATTGAAAGAGGATGAGGTTGAGAGCAGTCAGACAACACTACCCCTAGTTTCCTTCTTTATCTCCTTCTCTCTTCCACCTCCAGTTTATACTTGTCACTGGAAAATTGTAGGCTAAGCTTACCTTAGATTCTAAAAACCACAAAACAAAAATCCTGAAAACAAAGCACAAGGAATTGCAGACATGAACAAAGTAAAATGGATGGTAAATGACAATGGGTCTTTGACAGATCTGAACAACAAATCTTAAAAAAAAAAAAAAAAAACACATTGAAATATCCTTCCTCATTTGTTGTCTACACTACCCCCACAATTTTACCATGTATGATCTATTCAGCTACTCTATATTGCTTCCAAAAATTTTGTCTGGAAAATGTCCTTTGACCAAATTTCTTAATTATGTCTGTTTGTTCCAGTCTCTTTCTGATAACTATTCACTTTTTTCCTTGTTATTGTACTTTTTTATTAAATGTTTTCTGAAAAAGGAAAGTTCTTGCAAGCATTCCAAGCCAGCATTTGGACTTTATTTTTCCAAATTTCTCTTCTTATTTTCTACATCATGCTACTGGAAAGTTATTGTGAGGAAAGAAAGTGTGAATAAAGGAAAGAAAAGAAAAAAAAAAGAGGGAAAATGATAATAACGATAATAACGATAATGATAATAATGAAAAGAATAAAATAACGGAAATTTTAATATTTGGAGGCTATCATAAAAATAGAAAACTTATCAAACAATAAAGAGCAAAAATAAAAACATCATTAAAAGATGTTTTTCATTTATTTTAATTTATTAAAATATATTTTTTCTATCAAAATATTTAATTTCTAAAATTTCACTTCCAATATAGTTCTTGTTATAGCTCATCTATATCTCTATTTTGTACTTTAACAACACACCTTGCTATTTCACCTATTATATATATATATATATGTCTTCCATATTTATGTGGAGGCTGATGAAACTAAAATCAGTTTCTTTTTTGGTAATAACACTTCCTTTTAAGGGGTCATTAAACTGTCTCTACCTCAGTTA
The DNA here is from genome assembly GCF_009769625.2 of Cygnus olor. Classification (NCBI taxonomy): domain Eukaryota; kingdom Metazoa; phylum Chordata; class Aves; order Anseriformes; family Anatidae; genus Cygnus; species Cygnus olor. The sequence continues at coordinate 6,766,785 of NC_049198.1, read as the reverse complement.
TTCAGTGCAGCAAAGTCCTTTATTTTTTTACTACTAAATGACCATTTTTATGAATGTTTTTCCTTTTCTTCTCTTATTTGCTTTTATTATTATTATTTTTTTTTTCTTATCTTAAATCCTGCCAATGGAGAGAGGAATAAAGGTCAATAGCTGTAATTCAGTATTTCACATCAGTGAAGTCTAAAATGATAACAAGCAGTCGTTTACTTAGTTAATTTTAGTTCACAGTCAAGCATTTCCAGGTATTTAAAACATTTGGGTCAAAATCTTCTTTTCAGACCTATCTGACCATACACATGTTTAATTTAATGTAATGAAACAGTAATTCACAGATTTACACTATGCAATAGGACAGTTTTATGTCTTTACATAATTTCAAATTATATATGAGAAATACAGTAACTCATATTAATGCATTTCAAAAACATGATCAATTACATTGTATTCCCCAGCCACTGAAATACAGTTTTATAGCACCAATAGCAAATATAATAAAATTGTATTTCCTTATTAAGTCTTTTTTAAAGGGAACACAAAACAAACAAACAAACAAACAAAAAAAAAAAACAGTAGCTGAGAGTTTTTATCTTCAAAGTTATTCTTTTTAAAAAAATGGTTTATTTGTTTGTAAATTGCATAATAAAAGAACAGACAATATTGACAAAATTAATTCCAGAAAAAATGGTTGTTGGTGGTTTTTTATCTGCCAATAAAGCACAAGCTTGACTGGAGTTTGAAAAATGGCCTAATAAAAGGAAATTACTTAAAAAATGTGAGAATTGGTAAAAGGGTTGTTTAACTTTTTGTCATTTAATAGTTGATTTGAAGAACTGTAAATTACTATCATTTGATTATAACCTTATTTGAAATTATTTTAATTTAGATATAGGAAATATTATAGAATGGTTCTTTTTTATTATTATTTTTATTTTATTTTTAATATATACTTGATACACATTTATTTCACCAGCCAATTCTCATCTTTCCTCTCCACTTGCTACATAGAGACTTTTATCTTCAAAACTTTTTTCTTCCCTGCTGATACACAGGCTGGGAGAGAAGGGAAACTTCCTTACTCAGGAAGGGGGTAAATTAGCCTGTAGAACTTTTATGAGGTCTGAGAGATTTTCACTGACCTTTGACTGACTGAGGAAGTTGATGTTTGTGTGGATCACAAACATCAATAATTCTGTGATTCCTTTGTCCTAGGTCTTTGAAATCACACTCACTTTGGTCCCATAACTTGTCTGGGTCAGTACATCACCTAACAAGGAGACTGTGGAAGCAGATCGGCAAGGCTGCCTGGGTCTCCTGACATGTGGAGTTTGGCAAATGGCTGGAGGTGAGTGCCTCTTACATTTGAATGCTTTGATTTCCTAATCTCATACAGGCAGAGAAACCATAGGGAGCCATGGTGTGCCAATAGAATTTCTTGTTTAGTTGTATTTTCAGAATTCTTCCTGAGAACTCTATGGTCAGTCTGTATAACTTCATGTTCTTGCAAGTTACATTGTTGGTCTGTTTGAGACTGGACTGTTGTTAATGCTTTTGTACCTATCTTCAACATAAGATTCACTCTAGTAGATGTTTATGAATATGTCAAAAATACTGCATTAAAAGCAATTAGATGGTATTGGTTTGTTGGTTCATTTTGCCATGTATTACATTTTTGACATCAGTATAATAGTTTATGAGTTTCAGTAAAAATATATCAGACAACTAGTTAAGGTTTGGATATTACACCTATAATGTCTAATATCAGAAAGAACTGATTTTGTCTTGTGCCTTTGATTATCTCTACAGTAGTAGTATTAACCAGAAGTAATTTACAGTTCCTTGACAACTTCCGTACCAGAATACTTGTAAAGTGGTCATCTGTAACTCCTTCAGATTAGGGAAATGACTTTCAAGTTCTCGCCCTGTAAACATTTTCAATTGGAAGTTAAGATGTCCTCAAAAGATGAAGAGAGTTTATATGTGCAATTTACACAACCTGCACACAGTTTGTCTACAGAGTGCTGGGATCTCCCCACTGAAGCCTGAAAACCTCTTGTGTAGAAATAACATCTTTCTTAGAATTTAGGTGGTGGTGCCTAGCACTGGGGATTGTTGTAATATTTGCAGCAAATGTAATTTTAACAACTGTGGCATTCTTAAAAAAGCCATAGATTTCAACATGTTCCTGTTATGCTTAGGCTGAGCTGTAGCAGGAGCATTTGTTAAACCTGGATCTTCAGATGTTGAAACATCAGTAGGTCTCAGAAGTCAGGGATGTGTATTCCTACTTCTTTCATATATTTTCACTCATCTTTCAGTGTTTCAAGAAAACTGAGTACATATGGGCACACAAAATGCCAGTTTAGCTAACCAAAACCCTAATAACAAATATACTTTATTATTAAAAACAAAACTGAATAAACAAACTATATGAATAGTACTATTTCTTCATAAGTATTTTTACCTTGAACCACAAGCCTATCTTAGCTTCATACTAATGATTTATTTAGTTCCCTGTTATTGTTATCCTACATAATGATCAAGACAAAATTTTAGAATAAAATTAGTTCATCCAATTTCTTTGCCAAAAGACACAACCAGATCTTTATAGATTGCTTTTTGTTTGTATTTTGAGGTCAGATTAATTTTAAAAAATAATAATAATAATTTAAAAATCTCAGTTATATTACTAAAGTTGTTAAAAATATCTGTAAAGGCACTGTAAAATATTTTGATTGCACAAAACACCTTTTAGATCAGTTCAAGATCAAGACCAAGAAATGGATATCTTTGCAAAAAAAAACAACATCTGTATCATATTGGTGACACAGGACTTTAAGATCTCGTCCTTTCTGGAAGGGTATTGCTATATAATATATAAGAGTAATTATACTATTTTCATATACCAGTGTATTTCTGTGACATCTTATTTTCAAGTATTTTAAAGCACTTTATTTTAGTTTAATGTTTTTCACAGTGTCCTGGAAAAAGGAGTGTCCCTTCCACTGCCTAATTAGAACTTGCCCTTTTTTCATCCCAAGTCTCCAAATAGGGAGACTGTTTGCAGAAGTTGAGAGAAGAGTTTTGATCAGTGATCCATATCTAGGTAATAATGGTGATCATTATCTAGACAAGTACAAAACATTTTATTAGACTGAAAGAAAGTCTCATCAGAGACTATCTTCAAAAATATTTTTCTGCATGACCTCATGTGATCATCCCTGTTCAACATGCTGCACCAATTGTTATAATAATGTCCACACATCAAAATTACGAGCTTTTCATTTTTTCCCATTGCAACTCATAGTAGATTTATAAAAACAAATTTAATAACTTGGAGTTCCTTAGTGCCAATATTGTCCTTGAAAATTGTATTTGGACATTTGTAAGAAGATAACTGAATGACTAATCAACAGATCATATAAGCTCATAGCAGCTTTGGAGGACTGGAGCAGCTCATGTTTTTAATTCTGAAAGACATATCTTCTGTCCCTGGTAGTTTGGCCATTAGTATTTGTTATTAAAATCCTGAATTTTATGATATTTCACTTTGAAAAAAGTATTTCTTTATTCTTGCTCTCTCTTGACAGTTAGTTTTTCAATTCTACCTCTCTAAGTAAGCCATATTTTGTGTATTAAAAGCCTATGCACTTGTAGAAACATTGCATGACAGCTCTCCTACAAAGTTCCTAGAGTTTCCTGGTTCTGAAATATGAATGATAACAAATCCCTAGAAATGTAGCAGTTCAAATACTGAAAATAACTAAATACAACATTTTATGCATGAGTTTATGAAGTACATCTCTTGGATATTTTAACTTGCAATAATTGTCCTTTTACATTATTTGAGCATTTTTTCATCTTTATTATTATTATTATTATTATTAAGTTGTTATTTTATTATCCATTAATTATGCAAACTGGTATTTAAACATTAAACAAAACTGTGGGTTTTCCCTCAGACTGATGTCTTTCCCCCCCTACAGTTTGCAAAGTTAAAACATTAATGTGTTATATTTCAGCTCCTGATAAATCTGTTTCCATAGATGAAGGCAATGATACTGTGTATTTTAAGGTATCAAAATGCCTGCAAGGCATCAGAATCTAGTGAAACAATGACTATTTTAAAGGCAGTTTAGGCATGGTTGAATTGAACCTGGTCTGAGGGAGAATATTTAGAGAGAACACATATATGTCTTTTCCTTCTCCATCATATTAGATCATAGTATCAGAATAATATTTCATTTTATATTCATTTTATTTTATATTTTATATTTATTTTATATTTTATATTTTATATTTTATTTTATTTTATTTTATTTTATTTTATTTTATTTTATTTTATTATTTCATTTCATTTCATTTCATTTCATTTATTTCATTTTGTTTTACATATAACTGAGACTAAATGGACAGGCACATGAGCAAACAAGATACATCTGATTCAGTTCTATGCCTGCACTGGCCATTTTAGAACACCTTTGCAGTCAAAATTAAAATTCAGATATTTGAAAGAGAAACAGACATCTAAAATACAACAGATGACTTGTGCCTTACACAAGTATATCATAGTTGTAAACATCTAGCACTACAGATGTGTAAAATTGGGCTTATGCTGTCCAGCATCTCTCATATTCCAGATGAGGTCAAAGGCAGTTTGAAAGGGAACCTTGTATTTTCAGAACTAAAAAGCAGCGAACTGGCCTAGGGACAGAGATTGTTCAAGACATTTCATCAGTATAGTTGCAACAGCATTTGGGTGTCCCCAGGAGGACATTCATTTCTTTGGTAGAAAGATGAAGAGAGCCTGTGAGAGTTCTGCCTGTGAGAGTTCATTTATCTGAGTTGGAGAAATGGAGACATGCATAGAGGGAGCATCTGCTGTCTGTGGCTGGAGGAACTGCCATACTCCCGAATGAAACTGTGTGCTGAAACTATTGATAACAGTAACCCCTAACTCCACTGTTGGCAGTAGCTTCAGTATTAGCAGTCATGTTATTTATGTCTGGTTTCAGAAACAGGGTGTGAAAATCATCAAGTTAAGGTGTGGGGACAATTCGACTAGCTGATCTTTACCTTCTTCAGCACAGGATAAATTAGTACATGGGCCACAGTTACCCTACAATAACGACATTTTGTGACTTCTCACAGAGCCTTAGGACTACTTGATGTATAAAACTGATTTAGTAATGAAATCCTAAAGCGAGAATATTTACAAGGTGAGACACTGTCACTGTCTTCCCCTAGGCACATCATCTTGCCATTGTCATCTTTTGCCACCTGCGCTGTAGTATATCTTCTGCAAGTTACTATATCTACTGAACTAAGAGCTATCTAGTAGGTAGTACCAGAAAACACCCCTTTGCAAGGTTTAAAAGCCTACCTGTAATATCAGGTAGCAGAGTACTATCAACTCTATTCTGTTTTGATAGGATATTTTAAGACTAAATTGCCAACAGAAGACCCAGAGAGGAATGGAAAAAGAAAATACACATTTCCAGGTTTTTCAGTAAATAAATAAATAAATAAATAAATGAAATGAAATAAATAAAAAATCTGTGTCACCAAAAGAAAAAAAAAAAAAAACAACTCACACATGCACATATATATGTGCATATTTATGTCTATTCTTTATTTTACATGTATATTATATATAAATGAGTCCAAAGCATTGTGGATGCTCAGCTTTCATCTCCTCTTAGGAATAATATCACTTGAAGAAGTTTGGAGATTGTCCATGAAAATGAAATGGACGATGTAGGTGTTGTTTGATCAGAAGCTACAAACAGTTACTTGGTCCTTCGGAAATGTCATTTTTTGTCACTTTTTTTCTAACATTGTGGTGCATAGATATATTTCTTATATTATTATTATATAAAATTAAAATTTTGAGTAAAATAAACAATTATTCTCTGTTACAGTTCTCTGGGGCTGAATGTTTGAAAAGATGACCAGCTTTCTATGATGTGCGCTGTCAGGAGGCTGACATGAGAAGAACACTAAGTGCTTTTCTCAGAACAGTTCTGTTCTCAAGTTTCATGTAGAACAAAGACAGTTTTGTGCAAAACTGTTGGAATTTTCTGGACTCCAGGGGCTGGTTACAAGGGTACTTGATGATGAAGCATCAGAAGCAGCAGGAACTCTTGTGATTAGGGGAGGGAAATTATGATAATTAGATATGCAGTATTAATGCAACCAGTTTGATACATATTGTGGCAAATAAATGTTCCACAGACGTAAGGTCTATGTCTTTGTTTCTTTTCTAAAAGTAGAGCCTCTGGGAACAAAAGTGAATTAGTCAAGTATTTGTATTCCTTTCTCCTCACAAAGCAATATATTGAAAGTCTAAATAACATTGGAAGAATTAATCATTTGCACTTTTTATTACCCATAACAACTAAGTGGAGGAAGGTACAAAATCAAAATCTTGTTTGGACAGAACTTACTGAATCCAATATTCATCAGTAGGAGCTTTAAAAAGAGCTTTTATAAAGGAAAATAGTGCTCCACGTGTGCTCATATTCTATCAGCGAAATTCTAACATATTAAATCACTTGCTTCAAGAAAGAAATTTAGTTATCTGTTTCTCTGTATCCTTCAGAATTAGAAAGTACTCACTGAGAACACTGAGATAAAAATAAATAAATAAATAAATAAATAAATAAATCCTGGTGTGATTTCATTTTGTTATTAAAGCAGACACTATTCCAAGAAAGGAAGTCGAGTTTGAAACTACCATATATAGGAACACTTTATTTTCTTGAAGGCATCATCAGTTTGATTTAAGTTAAAATCTACAAATATGCTGAATATTTTATCTAAGAGGTCTGGCTTACAATGCCATTCTTGCAGCTCGAAAAGGTAACCATTATGTTGTTTTGTTTTGATTTTATTTTTTCATTTTTTTTCTCTCTTTTCTTTCTTTTCCTTTTTCTATTTATGTATTTATTTTTCAAAATCACTGCTGTCAACTATGTTAGGAAAAAAAAAAAAAAACTATAAACCTAAATTATAGCCAATCAGATTGTACTCACAGCTGAACTACTAGACAAATTGCAGCTCATGGAATTTGCCATGGGTCAGGAGTCTGAGTAATTTCATTTTAATCAGGCTTATTTGAAGCAGAGATGCCACTGCAGCAAAAGATTTGTAGCAACTGAAACCTGATGGAGAGAATGTATCAATGGATATAAAGTTGTAGTATTTATTTTATTATACACTGAGCAGTTTCTATACTTAAGCTAAAAGTCTGAAATATCAGCAGAGATCTTAGAATTATCATCTAGCTTGAAATGTATCATCATTTGAAGCTTACAGTTTACCAAGGCTATTTATTACCAGCACAGTTAAACTGTCCCTAATTATATCACAAGAATGTGTTTACGTGATGTTGGCCCTGACTGGATATGTACATTTTTATACACAACAAGATCTTCACCCACCCACAGTTTTCTCTTTTACTCTCTTTCTTCGGGTTTTAAAAACCTCTGCAGTTTGTATTGTTGTTGTCTGTTTCACAAGCAGAATAAAAGTATATCTCAGCTGCACAGAACAGAAAAATAGTTTTGTTGTTGTTTTGTTTTGTTTTGTATTAAGGACCATCTTAGAATCTTTCAGCAGTAACTAAAATTGTTAATAAAAATTAAATGAAGATTTGCCTCACTTTGCTTGTATTTCATAATCAGAGCTCTGCATGCCAATTAGATTATAGCTGTAGGGAAGAGCTGATCTTAACACATGAGGAATCATTGTGCATAAAAGGAGAAAAATTATTTTTAAAAAAAGTTCATTTCTAATTTCTTGGGTAAGTTTAAAAGGCTGGAAGTAGTAATGACGTTTTGCATGTATTCAGTTTTAAAATACAGATCTGTAAGTGTTACAGCCAAACAATAAAGAAGCCAAAATACTGGTTTTCCCAGCTAGAATTTAGAATCAAGTTCAGTCATATATAGTTTATGAAACAGTACTTAGTAAAGAAAAAACATTAACAGAAAAGTCATTGCTGCCTAGTCTTACACAACTGATCGAAGCTTAGAGTATGTGGAATTGCGCTGAATAGCTATTTAGATTCATTATTCTATCAAAGCCAATTTAATTTCTCCGTCCTTTAAGGGCTTGCCTGTGGTGAGTTATTGGACTTGATATAAACAATTTGGTTAAAATCATCTATGATTGTTTTTATCAATATAGCTGTATCAGTATTAGTCATTACGTAATTTTATTTATGCAAGTGATGATATACAGTGAGGAATGACACCTTCTACTGGTACTACATACTCTCTGTCCTGCTTCAAGTACCCAGCTACTACATCAGAACTGGCAAACAAACAAACAAAAGCAACCTGTTAATTTGGAGATCTAAAGACAAAGAGGAAGTCAAAATGAGAAGTGTAGGATTTACCTCTAATAACTACATACACATAATGTTATAAGTTAAAACATAAAGAGGGAAGGAATAACATTCCATTCATCTGCTCTGAAAAATAAATAAATAAATAAATAAAAATATATATGGAAAAAAAAAAAAAACACTTCGTACACCCATTTTGCTGAGTACCTCACTAGGCCTCATTGGGAAGCTACATTTGTCAGGAAGATGCATGGCTGATATGAACTCATCTGCTGGATGAATGGACCTGACAGCTTTTCATTTGTACAATGAGTTTTCAACATGACCAGTGTTATGATGTACAGACACCAGATAGTGTAAAAACTAGTCTAGCAAATGTATTGATTTCTTTCTTCTCTGAGTGTAGAAGCAGAACAGTTTAACACATGTAGGAGCCCTGAAGAATGTTGCCAGAAGGAGCTTTCTTCTACTAAGTGTAGTACAGTCATTCTTTACTCATTAGCACAGAAGTAGAATTAGTATGATCAGTAGTGAATCATAAGTTCCAAGATCATATATGTGGACAAATATACATTTTAAAGGAAAAATATATGCCTATAGAGAAAGAAAGGAAGCATTTCAAATATGTTACACTATAATTTTATGACTCATAAAATATTTAAATATTTGATTATAGGATAAAGATGGTACTGATGGAATTCATGTAAAAGCGTATTTTAATATAATTTTTCACAGAATCACAGAATCACAGAATTGTCTAGGTTGGAAGAGAGCTCCATGATCACCCAGTCCAAACTCTGACCTAACACTCACAAGTCCTCCACTAAACCATATCACTAAGCTCAACATCTAAACGTCTCTTAAAGACCTCCAGGGACGGTGACTCAACCACTTCCCTGGGCAGTCCATTCCAATACCTAACAACCCTTTCAGTAAAGAAGTTCTTCCTAATACCCAAACTAAACCTCCCCTGGTGCAACTTTAGCCCATTCCCCCCCGTCCTGTCACCAGGCACGTGGGAGAATAGACCAACCCCCACCTCGCTACAGCCTCCTATAAGGTACCTGTAGAGAGCGATAAGGTCACCCCTAAGCCTCCTCTTCTCCAGACTGAACAATCCCAGCTCCCTCAGCCGCTCCTCATAAGACTTGTTCTCCAGACCCCTCACCAGCCTCGTCGCCCTTCTCTGGACTCTCTTGAGCACCTCGGTGTCCTTCTTGTAGCAAGGGGCCCAAAACTGAACACAGTACTCGAGGTGCGGCCTCACCAGAGCCGAGTACAGGGGAACTATCACTTCCCTAGCCCTGCTGGTAGGTAGACCACATCCACAGCCTTTCTCTCACCCACTAACTGTGTCACTTTGTCATAGAAGGAGATCAGGTTCATCAAGCAGGACCTGCCCTTCATAAACCCATGCTGACTGGGCCTGATCGCCTGGTTGCCCTGTAAGTGCCGCGTGATAACACTCAAGATAATCTGCTTCATGAGCTTCCCTGGCACTGAGGTCAAACTAATAGGCCTATAGTTCCCCGCGTCTACTTTCCAACCCTTCTAGTAGATGGGCGTCACATGTGCTAGCCGCCAGTCGACTGGGACCTCCCCTGATAGCCTGGACTGCCAATAAATGATGGAAAGGGGCTTGGCCAGCTCCTCCGCCAGTTCTCTCAGTACCCTCGGGTGGATCCCATCCGGCCCCATCGACTTGCGTACATCCAAGTGCTGTAGCAGGTCGCCAACCATTTCCTCGTGGATAGTGACGGCCACATCCTGCACCCCATCCCCTTCCACCAGCTCAGGGTGTTGGGTATCCAGAGAAAACTGGTTTTGCCGCTAAAGACTGAGGCAAAGAAGGCATTAAGCACCTCAGCCTTTTCCTCATCCCTTGTAACTAAGTTTCCCCCCGCGTCCAGTAAAGGATGGAGATTCTCCTTAGTCCTCTTTTTGGTGTTGATGTATTTGTAAAAACATTTTTTGTTATCTTTAACAGCAGTAACCAGATTGAGCTCCAGATGAGCTTTGACCCTTCTAATTTTGTCCCTGCATAGCCTCGCAACAGCCTTATAGTCCTCGTGAGTGGCCCGCCCTCTTTTCCAAAGATTATAAACCCTCTTTTTTCTCCTAAACTTGAACCACAAATCTCTGTTCAGCCAGGCCGGTCTTCTTCCGCACCAGCTTGTCTTTGGGCATGTGGGGACAGACCGCTCCTGAGCCATTAAGATTTCCTTCTTGAAGAGTGCCCAGCCTTTCTGGACTCCTCTGCCCTTCAGAACCACCTCCCAAGGGACTGTGCCAACCAGTGTCCTGAACAAAGTCAGCCCTC